>NW_023994975.1:0-62500 GCF_015586225.1 Lucilia sericata
TCTAGTCTATAGTCTGGTCTATAGTCTAGTCTATAGTCTAGTCTATAGTCTAGTCTATAGTCTAGTCTATAGTCTAGTCTATAGTCTAGTCTATAGTCTAGTCTATAGTCTAGTCTATAGTCTAGTCTATAGTCTAGTCTATAGTCTAGTCTATAGTCTAGTCTATAGTCTAGTCTATAGTCTAGTCTTTAGTCTAGTCTATAGTCTAGTCTTTAGTCTAGTCTAGTCTATAGTCTAGTCTATAGTCTAGTCTATAGTCTGGTCTATAGTCTCTTAGTCTAGTCTATAGTCTAGTCTATAGTCTAGTCTATAGTCTAGTCTATAGTCTAGTCTATAGTCTAGTCTATAGTCTAGTCTATAGTCTAGTCTATAGTCTAGTCTATAGTCTAGTCTATAGTCTAGTCTATAGTCTAGTCTATAGTCTAGTCTATAGTCTAGTCTATAGTCTAGTCTATAGTCTAGTCTATAGTCTAGTCTATAGTCTAGTCTATAGTCAGTCTATAGTCTAGTCTATAGTCTAGTCTATAGTCCTAGTTCTATAGTCTAGTCTATAGTCTAGTCTATAGTCTAGTCTATAGTCTAGTCTATAGTCTATCTATAGTCTAGTCTATAGTCCTAGTCTATAGTCTAGTCTATAGTCTAGTCTATAGTCTAGTCTATAGTCTAGTCTATAGTCTAGTCTATAGTCTAGTCTATAGTCTAGTCTATAGTCTAGTCTATAGTCTAGTCTATAGTCTAGTCTATAGTCTAGTCTATAGTCTAGTCTATAGTCTAGTCTATAGTCTAGTCGATAGTCGAGTCTATAGTAATAGTCCTTAGTCTATAGTCTAGTCTATAGTCTAAGTCTATAGTCTAGTCTATAGTCTAGTCTATAGTCTAGTCTATAGTCTAGTCTATAGTCCTAGTCCTATAGTCTAGTCTATAGTCTAGTCTATAGTCTAGTCTATAGTCTAGTCTATAGTCTAGTCTATAGTCTAGTCTATAGGCCCTAGTCTATAGTCTAGTCTATAGTCTAGTCTATAGTCTAGTCTATAGTCTAGTCTATAGTCTAGTCTATAGTCTAGTCTATTAGTCTATAGTCTAGTCTATAGTCTAGTCTATAGTCTAGTCTATAGTCTAGTCTATAGTCTAGTCTATAGTCTAGTCTATAGTCTAGTCTATAGTCTAGTCTATAGTCTAGTCTATAGTCTAGTCTATAGTCTAGTCTATAGTCTAGTCTATAGTCTAGTCTATAGTCTCTATAGTCTAGTCTATAGTCTAGTCTATAGTCTAGTCTATAGTCTAGTCTATAGTCTAGTCTATAGTCTAGTCTAGTATAAGTCCTAGTCTATAGTCTAGTCTAAGTCTAGTCTATAGTCTAGTCTATAGTCTAGTCTATAGTCTAGTCATAGTTAGTCTCTAGTCTAGTCTATAGTCTAGTCTATAGTCTAGTCTTAGTCTAGTCTATAGTCTAGTCTATAGTCTAGTCTACTATAGTCTAGTCTATAGTCTAGTCTATAGTCTATAGGTTATTATATAGTTTTATAGTCTTGCTATTCGAATAACATAATCGATTACTCGAATTTTTCGCTAGTTTTACTATTGTTTTCTTCTGGAATATTTATAATGACTAATTTTTAATTAATTTTATTTACATAAATAAACTATTATTATTAAAAATGATTAGCAATATTTTCATTAAAATTAATAATGCAAAATATTACAAAAACTACAAATAAACAAATCATTAAAATATTTAGAAAAATAACAACTGCCTGCTACTACGCCAAAAAAAAAATTGTTTTTGCAAAAAAAGTGAAATTCTAAAGTTAACAAAAAACACAATTTCCAAACAAAGAATTATAACTAAACAATAGAATTTTGGTAACAGGAAAAAAATGTTTTAAAACAAAAGGGCTACAACAGACAGCGAAAACCAAACAAAAAATATAAATATAAAAAATACAGGTGAATAAATATACATTTATTATAATGAAAGCGAAAAAAAAAATAAAAACAAAACATTTAAATATTTTTTTATACAAAGAATAAAAGTGAGCTATAACTACGACAGACTTCGTTTTAATTCTTTTTTTATATAAAAACTGCTTTGTCAGTAACTGGGAGTTTTCAAAACTATAAATATTTGTTTGCTTTAACAACAACAAAATTTGCATATTTTTTAAATTTTCTTTTGTTTAGGTGTTTAATAATAAAAATAAATAAAAGTGAAAATATATAAATTCATTATTTATTTTTGAGACAAATTGTTATTAATGTTTAAAAAGCAAAAGTTGAAGGAAAACGAAAACTATTTTAAAACGGATTTTAACAGAGTGTTTAAATATTTGGTTTTTGACTTACCTTGAGAATTTATGTTGCTTTCGTAGATTAGAAGATTCTGAAAAGAAAGATAAATGTGAGAAAATTTCAATTGTGATTTTATTTTTGCAAAATTTTAAAACTATAATAAATTTTAATTTTTCACCTAGACTATAGTTCAGAGAGTAGACCAGATTATAATCCATACTACAGACATTTTTACAGCCTGGATTAAAGTCTAGTTAATAGTCTATAGTCTAGTTTATAGTCTGGAAGTTCTTCTAGTCAATAGTCTGGACTACAGTCTAGTATATAGTGAGTGTTGTAGTCTAATTTACAGTCTGATGAGTCGTCCGAACTATAGTCTGGACTATATTCTAGTCCACAGTCTGGAAAATAGTCTAGTCTGTAGTCTGGATATTAGTCTGGACTGCACTGTAGTCTATAAACTGGACGATAGTCTTAAATGTAGTATAGACTATAGTTAGTCTATAGACTGGACTGTAGTTTGGTCTATAGTCTGGACCATACTCTGGACTATACTCTGGTCTATAGTCTGGTCTATAGTCTGATCCAAAGTCTGATCAATAGTCTGGTGTATAGTCTAGTCTATAGTCTGGTCTATAGTCTGGTCTATAGTCTGGTCTATAGTCTTGTCTATAGTCTGGTCTATAGTCAGGTCTATAGTCTGGTCTATAGTCTGGTCTATAGTCTGGTCTATAGTGTGGTCTATAGTCTGGTCTATAGTGTGGTCTATAGTCTGGGCTATAGTGTGGACTATACTCTGGGCTATAGTCTGGTTTATAGTCTAGTCTATAGTCTGGTCTATTGTCTGGTATATTGTCTATAGTCTGTTCTATGGTCTTGTGT
Source organism: Lucilia sericata (assembly GCF_015586225.1). NCBI lineage: Eukaryota > Metazoa > Arthropoda > Insecta > Diptera > Calliphoridae > Lucilia > Lucilia sericata. The sequence goes on from NW_023994975.1 coordinate 3,172, forward strand.
ATAGTCAGGTCTATAGTCTGGTCTATAGTCTGGTTTATTGTTTAGTCTATAGTCGGGACTATATTCTAGTCTACAGTCTGGTCTATATTCTGTATTATAGTCTAGGCTATAGAATGGACAATAGCCTGGACTATAGTATAGTCTGTAATCTGGACTATAGTCAGCTCTATATACTAGTATTCTAGTCTATAGTCTAATATATAGTCTGTAGTCTACTCTCCATTCTGGATATTAGTATAGTCTACAGTCTGGACTATAGGTTAGTCAACAGTCTGGACTGTAGTATACTCTCCAGTCTGGTCTATAGTATGGACTATTGTTTAGTCCAGAATATAGTCTAGTCTACAGTCTGTTGTATAGTTTTGTTATTGTCTTTAATTTGGACTATAATTGACTTGTCTATAGTCTGTGATATAGTCTATTGTCTGGACTATGGAGTGAATTATGGTATAATCTATAGAGTCTGATATAGTCTGGTCTACAATCTGGACCATAGTCTATTTTATAGTCTTCATTAATTAAGCTGTATTAAAAAAATATTCTTTAATAAAAATGTTCCCATTAACCCATTTAAAAACAATCCTATCATTCATTGTATTCCTCGCACAGTATTACTATCACTGTCATCTTTAATTGTCATAATTATAAACATCATTAATTTTCATATGAAAATAAATACAAAAAATATTAATATTAAAAAAACAATCATACGCCCCATATGTTGGGTTGGATTGTTTGGTTGATTTGGTACGGTCATCATACGTTTCAATGATAATTACAAATTGTAGGTCTTCATAGTTATTTTTATTATTTTCTGTTGTTGATTAAACATTTATACAGATATGTACATGCATACATACTTTTTTTGTAATTATTTTTTATATTTTTACAACAGTTACACAGATCTATACATAACAATATTTTTTTTTTTATCAATTTACTGATACATCTAGCAAAATGTCCTTTTTATAAAACAACAACCACAATAATGAAGAAAATACAACAACAAGTAAAATGTTATAAAATATAATAATTGTATTATTGCGTGTTTAATATTATTTCTCTACAAAATTATTGGGCGTATTTTTAGTTTATAGAAAAATGTTTAAAGTGTTGCAATTTATTTATACAACAACAGTAACAATAACAACAAATAGCAAATATAAACAATAATAATGATAATTGCAAATATGAGTATTTATTGTGGTATAAAGTTTCAATTGCAAATTGCACTTTGTTATTTTTATTTTTTTATTTAGACAATATTTTATCTGTTTTTATTAAAACTTTGCTCTTATTTCTTCTCCTGACCCTTCCTTACGTCTTCCCTTTTATTTAGTTTATTTTTTTTTAATATAAATTATTATTGCGTTTGTCAGTGTATTCGTATGAGTATTTATTTTTCATTTATTATTGTTTTTGTTGTTGATATTTTTTGTTTACGTTTGCATTTCAATTCAATTTCCGTTTAGTACTCCTTTTGTATGTGTGTTCTGTTTATTACATTTATGCTCACCCATTCTCACTAGGTGTGTGTAAGTGTTCGATTAGAAATATAAAGCAAAGTGTTTGTGTCGTTAATTTTCTTGTTTATGAAGTTTTTCTCTGGGTTTTCTATTGATATTGTACCCTACACTAAGATTTATTAACTATTTGTAACATTTTAAGTTTATACTGAGCTTGGACTATAGTCTGAACTGTACTCCATTCTGTAATCCGGGTTGTAGTCTTGACTACGGTTTGGACTGTTAGTCTATAATTTAATCGATAGTCTGTCTACGATCTACTGTCTAGTCTATAGTCTAGTCTATAGTATATTCTATCGACTAGTCTAGCGTATACTCTATTCTATACTCTAGCCTATTCTCTAGTTTATAGTCTAGTCTATAGTCTAGGGTATAATCTAGTATATAGTCAAGTCTATAGTTTAGTCTATAGTCTAGTCTATATTATTTGATATTTTTGTACCCTACACTAAGATTTATTAGCTATTTGTAAGATTTCAAGTTTATACTTAGCTTGGACTATAGTCTGGCCAGTACTCCAGGCTGTAATCCCGGATGTAGTTTTGACTAAAGTTTGGACTGTAGTCTAGTCTAGTCGATATGTTAGTCTATAGTTTAATCGATAGTCTGTCCAGAGTCTGGTCTTTAGTCAAGAGTATAGTCTAGTCTATAGTCTAATCTATAGTCTAGTCTATAGTCTATTCTATAGACTAGTCTAGTCTATAGTCTAGTCTATACTCTAGCCTATAGTCTAGTCTATAGTTTAGTCTATAGTTTATAATCTAGTCTATAGTTTAGTTCTATAGTCTATTCTGTATTCTAGTCGCATGCTGTAGTCTAGTCCATAGTCTAGTCTACAGACTAGTCTGTAACCTAGTCTGTATTCTAGTCTATAATCTAGTCTATAGCCTAGTCTATAGTCTGTAGGGTATCCCCATTACCAGTTCTATTTACTATAACTATTACTATTTTAATATTTATTTCTTCCTATATTTTATCACAATAGTTCTGCTAATACACTATTGCTACGTTTTATTTTTTCTTTACAACTATTTTATTTTTATATATCTTTCATATTATTTATTTACAATCGTTGACATTTGTTATTTTGATATTTGTCATACTGATATTGTTGTTGTGGTTATTGTTCTTCCAGCTTAAGAGGATGATTGTTTTTAGTATTCTCTTCTTCCTTTTATTGTCTGTATTTAAGTGAGTTCTTTGCCTAGAATTTACCTTTGATGTCGGGGCCACACATTTTTTAATTGAGTATTTTAAATGTTTTATGACACACCCTATTTGACAGACAGACAGTCAGACGGACGGACGAACTCTGATACTTGTGTATGTCATTTGCTTGTGTGATTAAGTATGACATAAACTCAATGGGTTAAAATGTCTATATTTAAACTAAATATAGGCGAGAATGTTATTAAAAAAAGGTTTTATTTTCATTTTTATTAAAAGGAAAGAAGTCAGTGATGTATTCTTTAGGGGCATGATATCATAATGACACAGAAAAAATACAGATAAAAATGATACATTTTATTATAATTTAAAAAAAATATACATATGTCTCAAAATAAAGGAAGTATTGGTTGGTGGGTTTAAAGAGTTAAAGGTCGTGTAATAAGCTTAAAAGTTAAAGGTTTATGAGAAGAAAAATCAATGCGTTTTATAAATTTAACAGATAATCTTAGAGTTTTTTGTAATAAAGTGAAGGTCGTTTGTTAAAATTCTAAGGCGTGAGAAAGTAGGCTATAGACAATACTATAGACTACTAGATTAGACTATAGACTAGACTATAGACTAGACTATAGACTAGACTATAGACTAGACTATAGACTAGACTATAGACTATAGACTAGACTATAGACTAGACTATAGACTAGACTATAGACTAGACTATAGACTAGACTATAGACTAGACTATAGACTAGACTATAGACTAGACTATAGACTAGACTATAGACTAGACTATAGACTAGACTATAGACTAGACTATAGACTAGACTATAGACTAGACTATAGACTAGACTATAGACTAGACTATAGACTAGACTATAGACTAGACTATAGACTAGACTATAGACTAGACTATAGACTAGACTATAGACTAGACTATAGACTAGACTATAGACTAGACTATAGACTAGACTATAGACTAGACTATAGACTATAGACTACTATAGACTAGACTATAGACTAGACTATAGACTAGACTATAGACTAGACTATAGACTAGACTATAGACTAGACTATAGACTAGACTATAGACTAGACTATAGACTAGACTATAGACTAGACTATAGACTAGACTATAGACTAGACAATATACTAGACTATAGACTAGACTATAGACTACACTATAGACTAGACTATAGACTAGACTATAGACTAGACTATAGACTATACTATAGACTATACTATAGACTAGACTGTAGACTAGACTATAGACTAGACTATAGACTAGACTATAGACTAGACTATAGACTAGACTATAGATTAGACTAGAGACTAGACTAGAGACTAGACTATAGACTAGACTAGAGACTAGACTAGAGACTAGACTATAGACTAGACTATATACTATGCAATTGTCAGAAACTACTTATTACTAAAATTTCCTTAACTAAATGAGAAGTATATCTTATAATGCAAATAAATAAATTTTTGCAAATTTAATGTAAATCTTTTAAAATTTTTTCTATATATATATTTTTGTTAAATAAATTATTAACAATTTGTTTCACTTTCTGTTTCATTCCAGGTAAATTATATACAATAACAAATTAATTTTCCATATTAACAAAAACCAAAATATTTCCAAGTAAAATTTGTAAGTATGATAAATAAACCATAAATAAATCCTGTTTATAATAAGTTTGTCTTAAAAACTCGCAAGATATTTTTTATGTTGTTATTGTAATCGTGTAATTAATCAAGCTTGAAAACATGATTGATTTTCATAAAATTTAACAGACTTAAACACTTTTCACTTTTCAAAATAATGTTTTTCTTTGTAGCAAAACGGAAACAGGAAGAAAAAATAATTTTTGCACCAAACTGCTTTTTTCAGCTTCTTCTTTTTAACTTCTTGTTTGTTGTATGTATTTCAAAGTCATTAAAATTTTGTTCAGAAAAAAAGTAGTTAAACATTGTTGTTTTTGTATTTCCTAAATACAACAAAAACCACATTGTTTGAAAAAAGAGAAAAAAAAAACAGCAACAGTAGCTTTAAATAATTATGAATACTTATGCTACCATATGTTGCTTAACTTTGACAACGTCATCTATATAAATTTTTAATAAATATATACATGAGGAAATATTTTTTGTATTTTTTGCAAAAAAAAAAAAAACAACAACAAACTCTCCTTCTTTAAGTTACAGTTGATCGAGTTTATATTGCACGTTCATATACAAACATACTTTATTTTATTTTTATTATTATTTTATAGTTTTTGTTTTCTGCTGAATGTCAAAGCCATTGGTGACAGCCGGCCTATTAGAAAAGCACACACTGCCAACCCGGCCGCCACAGTTGTTGTGTGACAGTGACAGTTGTACGAAAGTTTACGCTACAGTCTGTGTGTAACTGAGTGTTTTATTTGTTTTATATGAACGAGTATCTGTAACCAAAAGTTTTCTGTTTTTTTTTTGTGTGTAGGAAAACCCATTTAGCTAGTTTTCCATTTAAATACCATAAAAAAGTTTATTTAAACAAAAGCAACAAAATGACAAATAGTAAAAAAAATGTTTAAAAAAACAAATATTTAACCATAAAGGCACAGCTTCCCGGTTAAATGGTGGCAAGTTAAATACTTGTACGTTTAAGGTGACCAGGTTAGGATGGTTTAAAATTATGTTTTGATGACGAAGAAGTCGATCTTAGTTTAAGCCGAACATTAATTTTTGCAATAGAATCGCTTTTTGAATGACAGTGTATCGCAACAACCGAAGTTGCCCTAAATGAGAGGACGCCAACCCATATAAGGATTCTTAGAATCATTCGCAATAAGAGTTTGGTACGTATTTTGGATTAATGCCATCTAAGATTTGAACTTCTTCCAAAACGATCAGATGTTTCGTAAATTAATCAGTATTTCACCAAAAAAGGATGTTTGTAATCCACCGCCTATAAATGAAATGATCTCTACTTTTTTAATTATACTTCAAATGAATCATTGCAATATTTCTAGGATCTATAAGATTCATTTGATCAGGAAAAATCCGGGATAAACAGTTGAACGATGATTCCCTACACAACGAGACAATGAAAAGCTCGACTGGCTATGAATCAAATTGGGGTCAATATTACTCCCTTTTCTTAAGACTTCTACTCAATGGGATTAAGTGCCCTCTTAGGTTCGTAATGTCTCATATTAATTCGCCAAAACATTTGAGGTTTTCAAAGTTGTAATACCCCCACAAACAGATTTGGGTGCGACGACATCATTGATCTATACTTATTAGCAAACCCGAACACAAGTCAATGCAGATAATAATACTCAATTAGTTTAGACCCTGACTTAACCTTAAATCTGTTGTACGCTTTATTTTACGTGTACCTAGGCTCACACATCTATAAAAGCAAACAAAAACCAGACAAAGAACATATTTTTAACTCTCTGCCTTTCATTGCCTTAGATACTGAGCTTACTACAGGGCGAATATAATTCCAAAATTCGGATGAACTCCACTTATTCTCCACTGTTTGATATTTATGTTTTAAGATCGGTTTGTTGATTGATGTTTAAACCTGAGATTGTCTGAGGAACTGCATGAATTAGTTGAAGGTCTCTGTTTAGTAGTCACAAGCGAATGATGGCCTCAATGTCAACATAATGCAGATATATTAACATACTGATCTGCTTAAGTGGCTGATACTCCAAAAGTTGTATCTCTCGGATTGCTACACTCGGGCAATGTACTGGCGTTTTGTAACATTACAGGTTGGCGTATCAAGTACAATTGTCTAGACAGCATTTGGTTAAGTTTATTACCCAATGGGTCAAGGCCATTCAATATTGCTAGGGTTCTAAATATCTCGAATAGATTCTTCAGTTTTTGGATTTCCGTTAAGAAGATTGTAAAAACTTTCATTCATTCTTCTAGTAAACTCTTAACTACAACAACTATCGGAAGAAAGTATAACTCTGCATCCTTTACGATCATCATTATCGAAATCAGTAGTCTGAGTTTCGTTTAAATGTCTTATCAAGATTTTCATCCAGTTAACTTCGGATTAGGGCAGATATTCTCTCTATCATGTGGGAGTTTCTTTAGATTGAAGAATGAATTAAAGAGATTTCACTGATAATCTCATTTGATTTTTGACAAGGTTGTCTTGATGATCGCCTAACTTGGACAGATTCTAAATCTAATCCACGTCGAATAGATCGATTTTGGCTGATCTAATGATGCAAGGAAACAATCACTTAGATGAAAATTATTGAGGCCGATGTTTGGTCATAGCATTGATGCCTCCTATGATCTTATCTTGTGGTTCAAATAATTCGCAAAACATCTATAGTTTGATGATCTGTATGACACATTGAGACACCCAGCTGATATCAACAATTATCCAAATTTAAGTGTTATAAAAAGTCCATGATCGTGGCTTTAGAAAATTAAACAAATTCTTGATTTCCCTCAAATCTGGTCTCCTTAAACTTTGTCATTGCGAATTCGTACTATATAAAAAATTTATGTGTACTTAATAATAAAAAACAAAAAAAAGGCGCCCACGTTTATTTTTAACCATGATTTTGTTTTCTATCTTAAACATGATCGCGTTCAAATACAAATACAATTTTCATGGCTGACATTATCTACGTAGTACGACTACAGTATACCATAGCTATAGTATGAATGTGAGCCTACAAATAAGTTAATATCTATGAGATTATCTGTGTGTATATGAGAATGTTTGTCATGCACCAGTTCAACAACACTTTGGCCATTTAGGAAAACCAAACAAAACTCTAGCTGCTTTTTTCTTTCTTTATTGTAATCATGTAGTTTTTCAATATAATTTCTATGCAACATCATGCAGATTTTTCTTTGCTTTGTGGTAGCATACTCGTATTATACTTTTACTTTAGAAAACTACAGCAGAAAAAAAATTGGAATTTTATTTTCAGGCAAACAGCCAATGTACGAGGAGTATGTGCATATAAAAACACAAAATTTGAATTGCGATATTATAAACCAGACCAAACCTAAAGCTGGAATGAACCATGACAAGCTAACAAACACCAATACCCAACACTCCTCTTACTGCTTGTTCGTAATAAACAAAGAGGCCAATTTTCATTCATAAGTTTAAAAGCGTTGACTATGATGACTTAAACAAAAAACAACTACGACTACGTTAATATTAAAATTACTAGAGTTATGCATAAATTTAGAGACACGTTAGTGTATTTCTAGTAAGAGTAAATATTATTAACAGCGTTGTTTCTATTGACTGCTGTGAAACAAAACTGCTGCTTTAGTTTGAATCATTTTTGTGAGAAGGTGAGAAAATGTTGCATCTTTTGTATTTTAATAGTGTGTGAGAGTGTGTTGCATGTTGTAGTTTTCTGCTGTACAGCTTGATGCTTGATTTTGTTTACTCTTGTTTATGCAACATTTATGCACTACATGGATTTTCTTTGAAGACTTATAGCAGGTTTCCTTATTGTGTGTTTTTGATGGTATGATGGCTTCTTTGGTATGGGGATACTTTTTCAGTTGTTGGCACTTTTTTGAACTAACTAATCAAAATAATTTCAGATACGTTGCTCTAAAGCGAATCTTATCCCTGGAGGAACGTCCTACATCGATGGAAAGAAATAGTAGTCGAACGGTGCAAGGTCTCTACAAGGTTAAGCATCCCAACCTCTTCGTTCTAAATAGTTTTGTACTTACTTAATACTTACTATGCTTTCATATCTGGTAGCATTTTCTGGTCGTTTTTCTGCCAATGATCGCTTCAAACGAATGGGTCTCATTTGTTACAGGTTTCCTGTCATAGTCTGGTCATTTTTTGGAAGCTCATAACAGATACGCTTTCATTTATAGCCGCATATTCTGGAGCTATTTCGGCTAATGCTCCCATCAAATGAATCAAATGCATTGGGTACAGGTTCCATGTCACTGTATGGCCAGACTTCTGCAGCTCACAATAGATTTTACTTTCACCCAATACACAGCATAAGCATAGCGCCATAGATATTTGGCTTAGGCCTCGGTTCGGCAGAGTGGCCGGGCTTTACTTACGACCCCTTTCGCTTCGGGTTATCATAATGGATCCATTTTTCACTGTAAGCAAACATTTTTTTTTATAGCATTCAAGCAGCATTTCTGAAATGCTGAATAGTTTTTGAAGGTATATTTGCTTCAACTCGTATAGTACACTGTTTCCCTAATTTTGGATGAATCCTGCTGCTCTTAAACATTTTGAACTTATTGGTTGCGTAGCTTCCAATGATTTTGCAACATCTTTTTGAGTTTTACAACAATCTATATGGTGTAATGCCTCAAATTCACGGTCTTCAAACTTTTTTGGCTGGCCTAGGCGGTCTTTGTCTTCTGTACCGGTCCAAACAGCTCTCGCATGTTAAAACCAATGTGACATATTCACCATTAGCTTCGGTGTATAATCTTTGTGCTTCAGTTACTTTTTTGATGACCCTTAAGCCATCAGTCGAATTTGCCCCGATTTGCAATATTGTTTAAGAATCTCGGATAATAAGTTGGAACGTCGCTCGGATTCAGCCGGATCCACAAGTCATAAAACGTCTTGAACTATATGATGATTTTTGCGATCAAAGGATTCACTTGATCACTGAAATTGTGATCGTTTTATCCTTATTATAATGACTCACTTTGGCACTCGAGTGTTTTCATTAATTTGAAAAAGTATCCTGAACTATACCTATCTAATTTTTTCGTTCAGTGTATTTATGCGAAATTTTTCATGTACTTCAATGCTTGTGAAAACCATCCATCCAAATTCAAACGTGCCAAATGTTGTTGCACTTTGTTGTCTTGTCTTCTCGTTTTTTTTTTCTTTTTATTATTTTATACTTCATATACATATATTTTTAGAGGCTGGGAGTCAGTCTAGTGCTTTTGTTGTTGTCATAATGAACTTCAATTAAGATTCAGTTTTTCGTTAAAAAACAAAAAACATTATTGTCGCTCTTGTTTTATTATTAGTATTTTCGTGTATCTTTGTTTTTCCTCTTTGCACCAATTTAATTTCATTCATTGCAACAATTTTCGTAGAAAATTTACACACATAAATTAAGTTGCAAAGACTTCCGTATGTTGTTGCTTTGCTGCTCATGCTGTTGTTTTTATTATTTTATGTATAATGTGTGTTAAGTGGCAACAACATGTCTTTGTGAACAACAAAAAAAGTGAAAAACAAAAAAACATAAAACCTTTAAAAACTTCATTGGGTTTTTCGCTGCCTTTGTCTGTCTGTCTTTCCGTCGTCTTAACATACAAATGAGTTTTTAACTACCATCAATAAATCACTCAATGTTGTGACCATTGCTAGTGGTAAGGGATTTGTGGAGACTTTTAAGGAAACTGTTAACTACTTTTTGTTTTTGGTTTAAGGGCAAGGTAAAGGTGTCTTAAGGAATTTGAAGAAAAAGTTAATAAGTTAAGGCATTACAGTAGCAGATTTTGGTTATTTTGGTATTTTCTTTAGGAAAAATAGGAGATTCGGCTACTACTTTTTCTATACAATATTCTAGCTATCTACATCTTTACTAAGGATTTCTATGTTGTTTAATCGGGAAGGTAATTCCCTTCCCGTTTGAATGCTATTACTCCATGTGTCCACGTAAACTTTGTTTTCAAAATACAATCCATGTCATGGATTAATCTAATCGGTATACATTCTAAATATTTGGATCTCTGCCTGGCAAGAAAACTCTGGAACAAAGAAAGTGTTCTAGAGTTTCACTGTCCTCTCCGCATGCTCTACATTCGTCTGAATCCGTTCGTTCCTGAGGGATATATTATCTGGTATAACATCGGTCCCTAGATATTTGGCTCTAATGTCGACGAAGCCTGGAATTGAGGGAGAAAGTGTTCCTGCGTTTTATTGTTCTATTATTATGCTTTACATTCGTCTGAATCCGTTCGTTTAATTTTGTACAGTTGTGCCCGTAAGTCTGTGTGGCGTACGTATGATGGAACTCGGACTCGCACATTCTTAGGAGGCTTATTGTTCTCTTCACGTTAGAGTAACGCCAAATGATCTTTTTCAGGTTCTACCCATAGTTTCGTGAATCTCCCTTTTATATCATGAGTGGCGTAATATCCATATAATGCAGAGGAGGGTCTCTCATAGTCCAATACGATTTTAGATTTAACCTTATCATCTGATATCTACCTAATTTCATTCTGACTGTCGTAAAGTATGTTAACCTCTGTTGGCTCCATGTTGAATACAATTCAATATGAATATTACGTGATGGAACGGACTACCCTCTGGAACATTGTCTTGTTATTAGATTGAAACCTTTTGTTAACCAGTTTAGAGACATAACTACTGATCGATACAATGTTCCACTTGACCACGACCTTGGACCAATATCTCACAGTTACCGAGCATTTCTGCTTCCGGTATGCGAAAGGACACGTCTGGTGTTAGTATATAACCGACCAATGTGTCCATTATAATTTGATGATGTCGTGCTTAATCCTTGGCCTTTGCTGAAAAACCTCTCTGCTTTCAGTATCGTCTCGTATCTTACATGTGTTTCGATCGGGGAAATGTGCAGCAATTCAGATGTTAGTGTGAAAGTTAGTTTGTAATGTAAATCACATCAGCTCCGAAGAACTAGCTCAGTATCGGACCTGTTTTGCGCTACTTTACCAGAAACTCTGGTATTAATCCATTTCACGACTTCCCACTTTTTGGCTGTTTTGTAATTCTTTTTAACTTTTTGATTTCTGTTTATTATTGTTAAATAATTGCTTAATAAATTTTATTAATTACAAAAATAAAAAAAACATAATTGAACAGTTTCTCGGCAATTTTTATACAAAATTAACCTTCAATTAAATGAAAATAAACAAAAATAATTTAAACCACAAAAACTTTAATTACAAAAAACAAAAAAAAAAAAAAAAAAAAACAAACAATAATTTTATACGTTTAATTAAGTTTTTGCTCAACTTTTAAGTTTCTAAATTCTGAAACAAAAATGTAAATGGAAATTTTATGAAGCGTGTAAAATACAACAGAACAAAAGAAAAGAGAATAAACAGAGAACTATAAAATAGCAAAACAGCCATAATTAGACTACTTGACAGTTGTGGAGACAACAACCGAGGAAATGTCAAAAAAAAAAACAAAAACAAAATAGTCTAACTGATTTCAATTCTCTAATATTGTTTTTAGTTTGTAAATATTTAATGATTTTAACCTTGATTTTTAAACAATTTATTGGAGAATCTTAATTTTCTCTAATTTTTGTTAATTACCTCTAATAACTTAATTGTTTTGACATCTATCCCTCAATTTTGTGGCCTAAAATACTGAAAATAAAGCAAAAGTGAAAGTTGAATCACTGACCTCCTAACACCATCACTCACTTTCGGTACATTTCGCCTCAAATTTAATTTATACTTTATCAAAGAAGGGCGTTTTTTTTGTAATTTTATTTCTCTGTGTTTTGTTGATTAAATGTCATTTTATAGAATTTCACTTATTTTTATTATTCCCACTTAATTGTTTACGTTATCGTTGTGACTGTTGTTTTATATGGAAATTTTGTGATTTATCACCAGGGCAACCAAAAATATGCAATATCATATTTTTTGCTGCGCGTCGTGTGGAGACGTGAGTTAGCTATTTATCCTTTTCAGAAAATTTAATGAATTTTGGCATCGGTTTGTTAGAGCATTTTTTTGCATATTTTGTTCTTTACAGCATTTTTTTGCTTATTTTGCATTTTACAGCATATTCCCGCATATTTTACTCATAATCGCATATTTTTATTGCATATTTCGTTGTTTTCATCTAATTTTTTCATATTTTTTATAATTTTTAAATAAAAATAGATTCAAAATTTTTTTTGGGAAATTAATAAATAGAAAATGTTTTTAATTTTTTTATTAGATTTTTTTTAGAAAATTTTATTTAGAAAATAAAAGTTTAAATGAAATGTTTTTAATTCCACCAATCATAAATTTTTAAACCCATACGTTTTAATTAAATTCCTTCTAATTGATAAAATTTTGTTTGTCAAATTTTTTTGACCCATTCACTTTGAAAAAGATTGAAATAAAGCTTTATTTTATAATTCAATAACATTTATATACCCTACATCACTATACTGGGGATGATATTATGCGTTTGTGCTGATGCTTGTAACACCCGAAAATCGGCTCAGAATCACTTTCCCCCGAATAGGGCCCTCGAGCTCATAATTATGTTAAATGTTTCAGGATCTCTACAAAAATCGGCACAACTTAGTTTCGTATTTTAACTTATACGAAACTGCCAATTTTCGTAATGATCGGACCTCATTTCACCCTTGCCCCCATACAAAGTCCCCTTCAGAAAAGGACATGAAAGTCAATAATTCACTTACAAACACTAATATCACGAGAAATTTTGCATTAATACTTCGACGAATGCCTGACAGTGGCAAAGAAAGTGCACCAGAGTTTTACTGTCCTCTAGTTAGTTTTAGACTTATTCCGAAACTTTATCGGCTTTGGTGGTGGCCTTAGTATTTTGAATCTTATGTACCGATGATCAGAAAAGGAGTGCTCGTCTGAAACTCTCCAATCCTGAATTTCGTTTATAAGCTCTTCTGAGCACTATAAAAAATGTCGTAGCAGTAAATTATCTCTTATAGTTCAGGAGATATTCGCATTTGAAAATTAAAATTTTAAAATTTTTACCGTCCTTACTTTAGTTTTTTGATAATAGCGGGTCCAAATATTCCCGATTTTCGCATTTTTTTTTATTCGCTTAACAACAAGTTTATATATCAAGCAGTGAAAGAATTATGTAAAAATCATCACTGAGTCCAAAGTTATAGTTTAAAAAATTTAATTTAAAAAATTAAAAAAAGGCGATTTTTTGTCATTTTTTTGGGGAAAAGGTATCTTTTTCTTTTTAAGTTATCTAAAAAGTTTCTAGGAAGATGTATATAGAATTTATACTTTTGACTTTACATAAAATACGATAAATGAATCAAAACCTAAAAATTTTTGATACCGAGGGGACCAGGTCCATCCAAAAAAACCCTATTTTTTATGAAAATTCAATTTTGAGACAAAAATTCTCAAATCGCATAGTCGATATCAAATTATAGTGACCTGTTTTATATGACCCAATATGTTCTTAATCATTTTGTATCGGGTTTCGATAACCCCGCCCCTGGTATGGATATAATAGGCAAAAAACCAAAAAATCCCATTTTTGGCATTTTTTAAAACTTTTTTGGGAATTCCGGGATTTCTAATAAGAAAATTCGAAATTTTTATTTAATTTTGGATTTTGAGTAAAAAAATCTACCTAACTGTAAAATTTCATCAAAAAATATTCATAAATAAAATTTTTATTGCAATTTGAAAAATTTGTATCTTCGCAAAAACTGAATAAAAAACATTTTTTAATTTTTTTTTTAAAAGTATTCCGCGAATTTTTTAATTTTCAAAAATTATATACAGATTTGAAAAAAATAGACAAAATTACTTCTCCATTGATATATAACATGCCTACCTAATGTTTTTTAAGTGACAAATTAATTAGGGAAAACTCAACATCTTTTAGAAAATTTACCTAGCACTATTATTTTCATCCATAAGGTTAACTCTTAAATTTGTTACATATATGGATGAAAATAATAGTGCCATTTAAATTTTCTAAAAGATGTTGAGTTTTCCGACGACATTTTTTATAGTGCTCGATGAGGAGATTCTAAATACGAAATTTTTTTTAAATCGGAACTCAAATGAAGAAATAGGATCGTTTTAAAAATTTAACATAGCCGATGTGTCCTAATTTGAGGACCCCCCGCCGGGCCCCTGGTTGGCCTATAAGGTCCAAATTCAAAACCTAAACTCGACAACACCTCCTCTTTGTGCATACCAAATCAAAATCGGATTAACCGTTTAGAAGTTACCGAATTATTTCCCTCTTTTTTTTTTCCTATACCACTGTGCGTTGTTTTGTCTTTGTTTAAATATTTCGGAATTAAGGCCCCCTACTCACTGGTCGGCCATGCCCGACTATACATTCTTACTTGTTTGTTTTTCAAATATAAAAAAATAAATCAATTTAATGTAAAGCAAAAAAATTAAGCTTATATATCATTTCCTAGAAAATTACATAGGCCAACAAAATTTTAAAAAAAGTCGAAACCCAGAGACCTAAGTTTACTTTTCTGAATTATTGAGCATCGCTTAATCCGAATCCAATTCTCCATGTTTTTGGCCATATTTAAGACCTTATAAATGCGAGAAGACACCTTCATTTATAAAATCCGTTGTGTGGTCCGAAAGTCCAATCTGTCGACTTTAAAATAAAGGTTGAACAAATTGAGGCAAATACGTTTGGCATAGAATAAAGGCAAAATTGAGTTTTTGTAATTTTATGGTTGTCCCAAGCTTTAAGTTAAGATATCTCGAAGAAATATAGAGATATGACAAGAGTTAAACCTTTATTTTTAAATCGACAGATTGGACTTTTTTATGTGCTCTCAAATATGGTAAAAAACGGGGATTTCATTTTGAAAATGAGAAGTTTTAAGTGCATATTCTGCATATTTTTAGAGCATATTTTTAGTTTTTAAGTGCATTTTTTATGCGCATAAAACACTTTTTTTAGAGCATATTTTTGGTTGCCCTGTTTATCACCATTTAACCCAATTTTATTATTTATTTTAATGCTTTATTTTTCGTAGTTCTGATTGATTTTCAGTTTCAATATATGCCGGCTTGCTGTTTAAGTTTTTAAATCTCAAACTAAACCAAGTATTTTGTACATTTCTTTTGACATTTGACAAATTGTTGACAGCCAGCCATCGTGTGCCGCCTGAATGCTTGAGGTTTTATCATTTATTTGTAGCTGAAATTGAAGTCAATGTTGTTGCAATGTCGACCTACAAACAAAAATTTTAATAATGCAACTTTACTGCTGCCATTTTTTATTAATGTTAAAAAAAACGGTTTATTAATAATACGACGACGACGCAACAATAGCATCTTTTACAATCAAAACATTAACAATAACTACAACAATGACGGCGTCATGTAGCGTAACGTAAATAAATGATAAATAATAAAAGAAGGCATGAATTTCAGTAGGCTATGTTCGATCTGAAGATACCCTATAGCAGCAGGGATATGATCAGGCCTGCCAGATTTGCCGATTTATCGGCATTTTGCCGATATTTTACCTTCAAAATAGTAAAGTGCCGATTTCCCGATTTTTGCTTCAAAAATGCCGATTTTTTACCCAATCGAACAAATTAACGAATTTATTATAACTTTACATAAGCAAAAATTACATGGAGCTTTTAAAACAATTGGGAAGTAAAATTTACAGTACGGTAAAACACAATCCATCACCAATGTCAATTGGATCGATTATGAAAAGGAAACACAATTTATGTATGAAAATCCTGAATAGGATCTAAAAGTCTGATCTAAAGGTGCTAAAATTTTAAAATTTTTAAGAAATTTTTTATGGTTCGAAAATAAATATACACATTTTTGTGGAAAAGTTAAAAAATCTGGAGAAAATTTCCCATTATAAAAATGTACTCAGCAAAATCTTTACCTATCCGATTTTTGTTCGACGATAACCAATAACAAATGTGATAGCTCCACTTTCCTGGATTTAAAATCGGCTTTGCAGTAATTTTCTGTGTTTATTAGTCTATTCTATTTGATCGTGCAATTTGGAATGGTTTTAACAAAAATTTTAAAAACAATTTTTTTCAAAAAACTTCTAATATTGACTAGGATTAGAACCATTAACTAATTCCATATTAGACACACGCTCTAGACAATTGGTTACAAAACCTATTGTAAAAATTAATTAATATTGTTGATAACGATCACTCACTGTCAAGTGATGTATGAAATAACTACATCACTCATAACCAAAATTTGAAAATTTTTTACAGTAATCCACAAATAATTATACATTTACATTTTTCTGCAAAAGTGATACAAATTCTAATAGATTTTATTCCAGTAAACCAAAGTTTCGGTGTACCCTTACAAAGAGTTCTTTTATTAGACCTATTCTGAATAAAAATTCCCTGAGTTATGCATGTATGTAAAAACAATATTGTGATTTTTGAATTTATTTGTGTTATGTTTCTTTGGTACAAAATAGTGTTTCTTTCAATTGTCGATTTATTGCCGATTTTTAAAACGTAAGTGCCGATAAATGCCGATTTTTTGGGAAAAAATTGCCGATATTTCTACAAATTTATCTGGCAGCCCTGGATATGATATGAAGTGATCTTCGAGAAGGGAATGGAAATTTGATACGTTTCGGCCTCAATAACCATTGAGTTTACCTTTGTATCCCTTTGTATAGAAGTTTAACAGGAATAACTGAATACTCGACTCTTATGGGTCTTCTTGATTCCAGAAAAACTCAACATTTCTTGAGATACGAAGGTTAATGCGAATATTGTTATTATAATTTTGGAATCTTTTCTTGCTACGGTCTCCTATCGGGGTATGCGGAGCCCGATTTTGTAAAAGGTTGCTTTTGAGATATTGATACTGAAATGTAGAAAATCCAAGTTTTCTCTACACATCCGACTTTTCACTAAAAATGCGAATTTTCATTAAAACTTATATTTTTCATTACAAAACCGACTTTTCACTGGAAACTCGAATAATCACTAAAAATGTGATTTTTTTTCTTAATATTTCGACTTTTCTCGAAATATTCTTTTTTTCATTACAAAGTCGACTTTTCACTAGAAACCCGACTTCACTAGATTTTCACAAAAATTATATTTTTCACTAAATAAAGATTTTTCTTTAAAAATTGGATTCGATTTCCGCATAATCTGGTGTTTACCAAAACAAAAAACTGTTTGTCGGATTATACACTGAAAATTTCACTTTTCCGTTCTTTCACTAAAAATTTGACTTTTCGCTAAAAATTAGATTTTTCTCTGAAACTCCAAAATTGATCTAGAAAACCGACATTTCAATAAAATCAGATTTTTCACTAAAAATCAGTTTTTTCTTTTTAAAAATCAAGTTTTTTTTCGATAAAATCCGATTTTTCACTAAAAATAAGATTTTTCACTAAAAAACTTATTTTTGACTAAAAAACTGATTTTTCACTAAAAACTGATTATTCACTAAAAAATCAAGTTTTTTCGATAAAAATCCGATTTCAACTAAAAATCATATTTTTTACAAAAAATAAGAATTTTCACTAAAACTAAGATTTTTCACTAAAAATAGGATTTTTCACTAAAAATAAGATTTTTCACTAAAAATCAGTTTTTTCACTAAAAATCAGTTTTTTTTCACTAAAAAAACAGAATTATCTCTAAAAATAGGATTTTTCACTAGAAAACTGATTTTTCACTAGAAAAAAGATTTTTCACTAAAAAACAGATTTTTTCACTAATAATCCTGATTTTCTTTAAATTGTATATTCTTCAACAAAAAAAAAATACAATTTATGTCTGAATTCGGTTTAAATCAAGAACATTATTCTTCATTTCTACCAATTTTGAAATTAATTCAGTTTTGGTCAAGCTCAAATCAAGCACAGAATTCTTGAAATGAGCACTCATTGAAGTTATTTCATTCAATACATTCTTCAATAAGCTTTTTGTACTCAATGGTTTCGTATTTGAACCTACAGTTATCGTATTATTAAAACCGTATGGATTGCTTACGACTGCGGAGTAATTAGCTTTTAAAGTTTCGACAAATATCGGTTCAAATGCAGATTATTTATGATGAAAACTGTAATATTTAGTTTCTCTTCTCTTCGTTAAGAAATCCATTTTTGCTTCTCACTTGTAATCTTTAGTTCTTTTGAATAGGTTACAAACCTTAAGACTAATTAAATATAATCCCCCCATTATCCTATTTTTTAATGATGGGTATAACATGTAACATTGAAAATAAACCCAGAAAAAAGAAAAACATTTCATAAAACATAAAAAGAAGAGTAAAATTAACCGTTAACGAAATAAAATTATAAATTGGCAACACAATGATTGTGTCTTTTCCCAACAGCAACACAATAAAGACAACGGAGAAAGAAAAAAAAGAAGTTGCATTAAAATTTCTGCACAAAAAACCCTTTTTTCAACGTTTACACGCATGCAACACAATAGGGGTAATCATATGACAGCTGAAATGCTTCGCAAATTTCCAAAATCTAAGTTTCTGAGGAAGGTAATTCCTATATGAAATGTTAACGCTAAAATTTCCCATTAAAAGCGGCCCAGTTGAATTTTTTGGGATCCTTCTTCTAACCCAGCCGAACTTAACTTCTTAAAGTGAATAGCCCTAATGTAATGTGATGCTCTGCAACACAAAACGTGATTGTTTTAAAAACATATATTAAATTTAACAAAAACAACAACAATTGAGAACCAAAAAAAAAAAAAAATCATACATTTCTTTACAAGACGCCCTAAATTGAAATGGATGATAGTGATGATGACGATGATAATACCGCTCCTCCTTAACCACCCATCTTTTACATATGTACACGTAAAAAACTTTAGCTTTTAGGTCTTTTACCCAAGATTTCAAAACTGGTATAGAAAATTTTCTTCCTTTCGATTGTTTGTGTGTGATGAGATTTTTCGCATGTTGCAACATGAAAAATTATATAAAATTATGGTCATTCAACACTAGGTAACTACAACGGCGTGATACTTTGAGCATGCGTGTGTTATGTTTTTGGAGTATTATTATCAATTCTTTTTGAGTTTTTCCTTTTTTTTCAGTTATTAATATTTTTTAAGATTTTCGTATTGTTATTGTAAATTTTTTGCTTTTGTGTTTCGTTTTGGTATAAAGACAAATTGCCCCAATTAATCTTTGTTAAACAAACTGCAATTTGTTAACATTGCATTTAAATATTCATACATACACAAGAGTATGAGCTAAAAAACAATTGCTTTAATCCAATTTAAATTTAATATTTCGTGTTTTCAATTTTTGTTTTGTAAAAAAAAAAAAAATTACATGTGTAATGTTATTTTATATAAATTCGCATTTAAGAGGAAGATAAATTTGGGTTTGGTTTCAAAAACAGAATGAAACTACAAGGCGTTAAAACGTTAAAATTAAAAAATCTTATGCCAAAAGGCTAAGTTAATCAAGTGCGAAATTTTTTAAATAAGAAAAACATTCCTGAACTGATTAAGAACCTGTTTTTAGTTGATTCAAGTCGATACATTCACATTCTATCAATATACTACTCATTCAGTTAAGAATATTTTTCTTATATGCTGGTAAGATTTTGCCCATTGAAGGTTTTTATTGAAATATTTTAAATTCTTCAATCAAATTCGAACTTGTGATGAATTCAAATACAATTATCCTTTCAATTCTAAAAATAAATAAAATTAGTTTTTTGCCTTATAGGACTTACAAAAGGATAAATTTTCATATTTCTCTCACTTTTTGACATACTAATCGTAAGTATAAATCGGTGATACAAATTTCATCTGAAAATCAGTCAGCGATTCTCGCAACTTATAGATAACTTTGTGATTTTTGGTGTTCAGCGATCAAGCTAATTTTTGGCTTAAAGGTCTTGTTAATAAACAAAATTACCGCATAAGGAGTGTTGCCAATCCACAACATATTCTACTGACTCCATTACATCCAGAAAATGCACCGTATGATCCGATTTACAAGTTCCTGGCATATTCATTTAAAAATAATCCAGGAGCTTGCGTTACGGTCAAAGGAGATCGTTACTTCACCATGATCAATGATTATTACGCATGACATTGATCCGAGTGATCTGTCGTTTCAACAGGATTGCCTGGTGTGCCACTCGGTGGCCGCAATTAACGATTTATTAAAATCAAAATTTTGCGAAAAATTGACTTCGAGAAATTAGCCTGTACTTCGGCCTCCAAGGTCGTGTGATTTATTACTTCTCAATTATTTCCAGTGGAAGCACGTGAAGCCACTATTTTCTACTGATAAACCAGCAACAACTCTTTGGAGTCCAAAATTTTTCGTGTTATTCGTCTCGATATCTAGAATAACTTCGCTCCCAAGATATTTGAATCTCAATTCGACGAAAGCCTGATAGTGACAGACGTTTCAAAACGTCGTTTCACTATCCACTACGTATGTTTACATTCTTCTGAATCTGTTCGTCTAATATTGTTAGTTGTGCTTTTCATCATACTAAACTTGGACTTCCATCTGAGGAGATTTCTCTTGCTGCTCTCATTCGGTCACTCCATAAGATTTTAGTGGATATCCTTATCTTATTTTAAGTATTCATTCAAGCATAGGCTTGAAGAGAGCTAAAATTTAAATGTTTGGATCCGTACTTGAATCAAGTATTTTGTACTTGATTTTAGAATATACATTCTTAGCGTTCTATTGACATCAGCTCTATATTTTTTTTTACATATGAATACCCAAAGGAAATTTTATCGACGTGCAGACGGAAGGATAACAATCCTGTTTAAATTAAGGAGAATACAAACATGTTTCTCAAGCTGTGCACACACGGTTGTCAGATCTTACAACGTTGGCAGATCTGTCAATGTGATGGCAACTGGTACATTGTCATGAAGGCGAAGTGCTTTACGTGAGTACCTGGCGTGTGGCCCTATCTCACGGTGGTACTTTTACAACCACTGGGTGAGTAAAAAATAAAAACTCACCACTGCCCCTTTGTGTATCTTAAACGCAGATTGCAATTTTTGTACATGGATGGTCCGGTCGATGTACAAGCACTTTGCTCAAGTACTCGAGCTATCTAATCTCTAGCCATAGTAGTCACGTTGGGGAAAGACAGGTGTCATGAGCAAGCTCAATCCACCCCGACATAATGTCGCCCAACCACACTACTATTGCTCTGTTGTTTTGCCAACAGCACCTAGAGGGACGTAATTGGTAGTCCGAAACACGGATCATATTAATTGACAAGACTTTATTTGAGTGTTCACAAAGACCCACTGTGATAAGTTGAGCATGCACTCAACCATGTAGGAAAATAGCCAATAAATTATAGAAAGGGCAGTGACGGCCTTGCGCCACGTCCATCCGTCCCTTCTTGCTAGACCATAGTCTAACACATCGTTACACCATCACTCCATCCGTTAAATCCATTAATTACTCCATTCTCTCTATAGAATCAGAGTAGACATCAGAAAACTCCACTTCGTATACCCAGTCTTTGCATTATCAGCTAAAATCCGTACCGCTCCAGCATCTAGGAACGATAACAGAAATATATCTTGAAAATTATATTTCACCGTGTATCAGTCTTTTAACCAAGCACCCTCTTCCCGCGATTTGTGTTTAAACCACAGCTAGGACATAGTCCTGCGGGCAACTGGCCACCCGTAGTACCAGATTATGTGGTTTTCTGGTTAGACCCCATGTCAAAACATACCAAGGACAAGCCGAGGAGTGAAGTGACATCACCAGTTTATAGTCCCAGCAGACTAGAGGTACTGGTAGTACATCTATACCCCCGGATTGCAATACACCAAGGTGGGATCTATCATCAAGGAAACAAGCCCGGGGAGCCTGGTACATTGTCAGTTCAGCTGGTTTGCAAGAAAATTGTAATTGTAAGAAGACCATACAATTTCATTGCCAGACAATTGTGAGACAATAAATTTATCTGACAACAAAAATTGTCAGTGTCACACTGTTGTGAGATTGTTGTAAGATCTTATTTTAGCTGCATGTGCTCTTTTAATACACAGTGTTTCCAGGAGAAAAAAATGTATCTGACAATTGTCAGATGCATAAAATTCGCACATCTGACAACAAATACTGTCAGACAATTATCTGCCAATGGTAACGTTATGTGTTTACACGATTGTTTTACAATATACTGGCAATACTTTTTCTGACAACGTTGCAAAACAAAAATTGTAAGTTATGGTTGTTAGACATTTTCTAAAAATTTTTCTGCCAACGTTGTAAGATCTGACAACCGGGTACACATAGCTTCATAGTTAAATGATTAAAAAGACTTGTTCAAAAATTACTTATTTTCAATTTCAAAAAGTTGTTCTTCTTAACTCGTATTATAAACTTTTAAATTCTTATTTCCATTGAAAAAAACTTTTCAAATAATTCAACTTTCATCTAATGAAATTAATAACTCATTTTATTTTTGCTTAAATTTTACAATGTGAAAGTCTAGAAAGTGAATTTGATTTTTATAATTAAGAATTGGTTTTTGCCAAAAAAAAAAAAAAATTATACATTCATGTTTAATATATGTATTTCTTAAATTTGTTTCCACACACAAAATTTCTCCTTACATTAACCAATCAATCAGTAATTATAAACTGTATAATGGCTTGACATAAAATTATCTCCCACTTAAATTATGTTAATATAACGAAATACAAATATGTATAAAAACAACAGCTAAAGTTCATTTGAAAAGGAATAGCAAATTGAAAAATATAAAATGCAATATTATCACGTCATAATTTTTGAAGTGAACAGTAAGACTTTATTAAAGTGAACACGATAATAAGCAATGGAAACCAACGGGCATTTAGACTAAGCGATAGATATCTCTATAGAATTGAAATGTAAATTAAATTAAGAGTTTGAAAATGCTATAGCTAAGTATATGAACAAGTGGAAAGGGCAAGACTTAGCGAAAATACATCTGTATACTTATGTATAAAATATTCTTAACTAAATGAGAATTATATTGATTTTTATAATGATAATTTAAAGTTTTCTTAAAAGTACACTGAGATTCAAGTATTTCTGGTCCAATTAACTGGTATTTTTTGAAAAAGTTTTCTTAATAAGTTCCTTTTTTAACAAATTTAAAACCATACGTTATTAAACTACTAATAAGTAACGCAGAAAATATGCTGTTATCATGACAAAGTATATTATTTGGTAATAACATGTAGTTACCAAGGTTTCGTAGATGACTGTCTTTGATCTCAATAAAGCATGATCTATATTTTAGATTAATTGTTCAATAAAGCCGGATTTGTTTGATAAAAATTAAAGTAGTGGGAGTTTATATACTATATTGAGGTTTCACTGTCTCTATCTCGTATAGACATCATCATGTTGTTTTTTTTTTGCTTAACTTGAGCTTGATTTTCAACAAAATTGGAAATTTTAAGTAGGTAGCAAGCAGTAAGAAGTTTTTAGCATTTTAAAAAGCTTATTAAGCAAAAAATAAGAAGAAACAAAACAACAATAACAACTATATAATAATAAAACCAAAACAGTAAAGTAAATAAATAATGTTTTTATTAATAAACAGAATAAGTTTTTTAATGCAACAAGTTTGTCGTAAGTTATAACAGCTGTTTTTTTTCTACTGTAGACTGATGACAGGAACTGTTATACAGACAGACAGTAAGTCTAACAACAACTCGTCGTAGTTTATTGTCATTATTATTTTATGTAACTGCATTTAGACTAAAATATTTTTGTTATATTTTTACATGGAAAAAATAAAGTTATACAATTTGTTTTTTTTATAGACTTTTTAGTCGCATAATTTAAATTTAGTTGTTATATTCTTTGTTTTTTTTTTTGTTTCTATTTATAATGGGCGTAAGTAACCAGATGCTTGGCTATCAGTAACAATAAAAATAACAATATATGATTGAAATAAATAAAATTATAAGGAAAATATTTTAAAATTGACTAAAAATAAATTTTATTTGTCATAAAGAAAACCACTTAAACTGAGGCATTTATTTTTCAATGATTAATCGTTTTTATGACTTAATAAAGCACTGAGAGAAATAACTTACTAATTTTAACTTTGTAAAAGAAATTGTGCAAATTTATTTAACCGAATATGTTGTGGGTCACTTATCCTGCCCATATATAACAACAACATATCTAATATCCTATTATTTAGCTCAATAACGAAAGTAGAGTTCATTCATTTCAACGATATCTGTGTGTTTATTGCAATCAACTTTTCGAAGACCTTAGCGGGAAATTAGATTTTCTTTACTTCTTTAATTTGAAGAAAAAGTTTCGTTGAAGATCACCAATTGTTCACCGAAGCTTATGGTGAATGTGTTCAATTGGGTTCAAAGTATAAAAGATGGTTTGTGCGTTTCATAGGTGGTGATTTCGACACAGAAAACAGATATTAACTTTGTCGGGGCAAAAAGGTTCGAAAAGGGAGGTATTACTCCATGGAGATTGCTGTCAAAGTCAACAAGAGCTTGCAGAATCAACAGGAGCTTGTAGTATCGACAAGAGAATGAAGAAATGTATTCATTACAGTGACCCCAATCGTGAAAGATCGAGTTTGAAACCCGACCAACTGCCGAATATTTAAATATCCATGACGGTAAGATATTTGTTGGCAACCAGAGGATCCAATGTATTTTAAACTGCTAAAATATGGCCAGATCATTACAGGGGAACCTATACCGGATGCAATGATTCATTTGAAGCGAGCTGTGACCGAAAAACACCCAGAATATACGGCCAAAATTAAGACTACTTAGAAGTGGTTGGGAAGTTATGCCTCACCCGGTTTTCTGACCAGAACTTGCCACGTCCGAATACTATTTGTTTCAAACTATGAAAAATGCTCTCTCTCTGTCTATTGGCTGCACTTCAGAACGGGGTATTTAAAATTGGCTTAATTCGTTCTTCATCTCAAAAAATGGACAGTTTTTTGATGCGGAATCCATATGTTGCCAGAAAGATAGAACCTCTGTCCGTCTGTCTTGTTGTTGCGCGGGCTTTAAGAGGTTAAGGAATGCACTGGAATGGGTCATTAGTTGATGGGGATTGCATTTTAAATAATGCAATCTTGCATGACATCATGAGGGTGGTCACCTTCCGGTATACCGGAAGATTGATTTCACCTGATGTTGGAGTTTGTCGACCTTTCTATTGACTTTAGATTAGTGATTGCTTTTTCCTTGTCGGGGTTTGCATTGGAAAGATATTAGATAGCTCGAGTTCTTCAGCAAAGTGCTTGTACATGGACCGGCTCAGCCATGTACAAAAATTGCCACCTGAGTTCTTCATAGAAGGATTTAGGGGCGCGTGGTAGACCGTCTCTAGTCTACCCAGTAGATGAAAAAACCATCAAGGCCGTCAAGGCAGGTGTTCACGTTAAGCACTCGACATTCGTGTTTTGTTGGACCGTTTCATCAACTAAAACATGAGATAAACGCCGAAAATTTAGGCGCAATAGATTTTTAATACAAACTTAACAATTTCGAAACATTGCTGAAACCTATATGGATCCATTATTAAATGGAATAGACTGAAGCTTCAAATTGTGAACGAATTGCGATGTCTACTTTAGCCCTTTCGAAAAAAGTGTGAAAACTTAGATAGAAAATTTTGCTGTTAAAAATCAGCCGAAGGAGCCGAATGTAAATTCGATAAACTCAACTTCCCAGAATCTCTGATATCTTGCAGACTCAAAATTTTGGATTCACATATTAGTATGTCAACATTTCGAAGACCAAACCTCTGCAATCACTTTAAGACAATAATTTTTTTTTATGCTAAAGATTTCCATTTGGTACACTATGACATCTGGGCAAAAAAAACAGGGTAGATATTATGAACATAAATTTTAATTAATTATTAGGTCATATCGTTTATATATTCTCTTAAATCTTTTTTAAAGGTGGTCATTATTTATTTTGTTTTTGGGTTGATGACCCAACAGAAACCAAAAAAGATAAAAACCCAAAACAAATCACAGTCAACAGAAAAAAAAACAAACTTAAAAGTTCATTGATTGCTTTAAACGTTTCGAAAACATAATAATTTCTATATAAAAATTGAAACGGTTGCCTAAAAGTTTCTATAACAAAAAATCCCAAAAACAAACTATCAGCAAATCCCCCCAAAACTTGTAATAAAAACAAAGACAGTGAGAAAGAAATGAAATAGTTAAACCTTTCCCCAAAATTGATTTTGTAATTTGATTTTAAAAGCTTTCACCTAACTACACACTGTAATGAAGAGAATAAAAGTAATCCCTTTCGTAAATCCCCTACATTACAATTCTAAACGTGCTGCAGTATTAAAAAAAGCTCTCACATGATTTTTGTAAATTTCGTTTTTTTTTTTAAGACCTGTACTAATTGACCAAATTAAATATTTGTGTAACCACTAATGTAATCAGCTTATTGCTTTGTAAGAGGGCGAATGAAATAGAGAAAAAAAATGAGGCAGTCAACAAATTAAGTAGCTATAAAAAAGTGGTATGTGTGTGGCTGTTACATTGAAATTGAAAACTTTTCTATTTGTTTTTTCTTCAAACATTATGTGTGTCAATTTGACAGATAGTTTTACAGCAAGTCATTTATAAAACAGTTATAATTATGATAATAACAAATAAGAATGACCCCTATAATTATCAAATTTTTTACCCATTTGTAATTCAATAAGTTGAAATTATTACATTATCGACTTTTCGTTGATGATGTATTGCAATTTAAGGAGACTTTATTTGTCTACTACGCATAGAAATTGTAGGAAAGCTAAGGTGGACTATAGACTACCCTATACCTACCCAGCAGTTCGACAAACAATCAATGCATCCGAAAAAGACGGTAATTTCCAATAACCACCTGGTTGACTCTAATAGACCTTTCATGTACTCTTTGTAATACGAGGATGAAGATAATCATCATTTTAGTGTCCCCTTTGTAAGCGAGAGAGTGGACACTTATTAACAAACTTAAGCTTTTTGTCTTGTTCTTCGTAATCTATGGGGTTATGATTGACTTCCTCGTAGTACAAGCACATGTTAAAATAACTAGTCACCAGGACAGTCGGTGGCTAGGGGTATTCCTAAGTGGTTAAATAAGTAGTTCGGGACTGTCCGACCGTACTCTTGGGTAAGTATTAGCAGATTTTTTATCATATGGAGATCACACGGCCTGATGGACAACAATCTTGCCTTTTGATCCATTTAACTTATTGACACATACTACGTAGTAAATCTTCAGGACAGTTGGGACCTCCTTCAATACCTTGATATCGGTAGCTGATCAGTCTTTTTGATAAGCAGCTCCAAATATGAGAAACAATGTCGAATTTTCTAAAGCATACCGGCTTTCGAAATTCTATGGATATTGTCATTGGGCTCATAGAATATTCCTGATCGCTGAAAGATGTCAGCCCTCTTTATCGGAATCCTATAGAGAGGTTAACCTTTTCCCTAATTTGTCTGCAATAAGTATCGGATATCGTGAATGTTGATATGAAAAGGCCTCTGAATTATCAGGGAAATAAGGACGATCACACATATTGATCGACAACAATATCGTCTTTGAATTTAATATAACTTATTGACACATAAGAAGTGGTAAATCTTCTGGACAGTTAGGATATTTTTTAATACCCTTTTTGGTGTGCTAAACCTGTTTGATATCAGTAGATGATCAGTATTTGTGATTAGGCGCTCCTAATAATAACCTTACTGGCTTAAGAAGGCCTGGGGATATCGTCATTGGGCTCATAGAACATACATGATCGCTGAAAGATGCCAGCCCTCTTTAAAGTAATCCTATGAAGAAGTTAAATTTTTCACAAAGTTGTCTACATTAGTCATCGGATATGGCGATTGTAGATATGAAAAGGTCTCTGAATTATCAGGAAAAAAAGGACGATCATACGTCCTGATCTATAACATTCTGGTCTTTGCATTAATTTAACTTATTATCATATACGAGGGAGTACAGTTAGGATCTTCTTTAGGTCTGCTAAACCTGTTTGCTATCCGTAGATGATCAGTCTTTGTGATAAGCCGCTCCGAATATGAGAAACACTGTTGAATATTCTCACAATTTTTGAAACCTTACCGGCTTAAAAAGAGGACATGTTAATATCGTCATTGGGCTCATATAACATCCTATAGAGAGGTTAAATTTTTCTCCATTTTAACTACATTATGTATCGGATATCGCGATATCAGGAAATAAAGGACGATCTCACGTAGTGATCGTCAACAGTATGGGCTTTGGATTAATTGAACTTATTGAAACATACGAAGGATTAAATCATCTGCACAATTAGGAACTTCCTTAACACTCTTTGGGTCTGCTAAAACTGGCCGAATATTCTCAAAAAATTTAAAATCATACGGGCTTAAAAAAGGCCTCTGGGTATCGTCATTGGAAGATATCATAGTACGATCAATCAAATTTTATATGATGATAGTTTTTTCTTTTTATTCATTTTTAGCTAAACGATTTTAAAATACTTATAAATTACTTATATTAACTTAAATACATAGAAGAAAAGTTAAATTTTTACTTAAATAAAATATTTGATAGATTTTTACCTATTTCTAGTTTTCCTTATTTCTATTTTTACTTTAAAATACTTAAATTCTGAATGATTACATTGATCTCAACAAGTGTTTACAAGTTCTTAACAACTAAATATAATCACAATTCTATCGTTTGTTCTGCTCACAATTTTACATGTCTATGAGAGCTTGAATCATAAAATTTGTATTCAATATGGGTCATTTTTTTCCATTGTTTGACACAAGTGTTATTTGATTATTTGTATAAAAAAGTACAAGCTCGTTGTATAACATTAATGCTTTATTTGTGTTTTGTATATAACTTTTTTTGTTGTTCTTTTTGACATGTGGACTAATTTTTGTTTTAAGTTCATTTCCACCCATTTACATTTAGTTTGTTTAAATTTGTATTTTGGCTGCTCTGTTTACTCTTTAGTCATTAAAATATCAATATTTTATTTGTTTTTACATGGGTAATGGTTTGTTCTACATACTTATATTTTTGTTGTTGTTGTTGTTCTTGTTTAATTAACCTTAATTTAGTAATTAGTTGTTTAAACACAGTGTCAAAAACGAGGTAGATATTAGAATAGAAGCAGCAAACGAAAGCGAAAGGTTTACAGGTTCAAATTTTTGGAATCTTTTTAATCTTAATAATGTTTAGGTAGGTTACGATGGCTTTTCTGCAAAAATCTTTAAAAATTACATGTCTAGAAGCGGAAGTACAACTGATTATACTGGATCCGACTCGAACTTTCAAACTTTTGGATTGTTGGTTCTTGATCTGTCTTGTTAAACAGGGTTTTCGACCTAAAATTGTCGCTCTTGAAATGCTCTCTCTCTCTCTCTCTCTCTCTCTATGACTAAATGACAACGATGGACGTATTGTATTATAAAAGAATTTGGAAACGCGTTACTCTTAATGAAAGATCTGATATTTCTTTAATTGGATCTTCATCGAAGAAGCATGAGATACCTTCTAGCTCTGTTTTGAAGACATTTGCGCCATGTTATCACACTTTATTTGTTTCTATAGGATATTGGGATGTTAAATGTAAGGACTTGGCTATATCATCAAAAATTTAAGTAGAGTTTTGCATCCTTGTCGATCTTTTGCGACTATATCGATTTGTTCCGATATTAGGCTTTCGGCACATAGAAAAGCATTTTGTTAAAAGGAAATTTTAAAAGGAAATTTAGAATTTACTTGGTTTTATCAGTGCGAAAGTCTTAATCGTTGGTTATATTCTTAATATTGCGATCGAAAAACATAAAAAAATCGTTATAAAAGTTCAAGACGTACCATTTGATATTGGAGATTCCTGTAAATAGGATCAGAAGCTACGATGTAGAATACTCTTAAACGGTTCGATAGACCTAGCTGTTAAGTTTAAACTAAGTCACCTGATCGTATTGTTATCGACAAAGATTAGTAGATCGTTATAAAAGTACAAATCGTAGCTTTTGGGATCAAAAGCTCTGGCATATAGTACTCTCAACCGGTTCGATCAACATAGCTATTGGGTTCATACGTCATACTGTGTCCCCTGATCGTAGAAAGGCGCTCTCACTTATATTAATACTAGAACTTTAATTAGCTTTTTAAAATTGACAGCTTTTAGGTTCGATTTTTGCTCTCAATTTTACCGAGCTTGGACGACCGATCGATAACTCTCTTGAATTTGTTTGTTGATCGTTTTTTTTTTTTTTTATTAATTTTTACTTTCAGCTTAAATATTTTATAACATTTTAATACTTATATTAACTCGAATTTGATTATTAATTAACTTAATTTACATTTGATTATATTTTTCTTTTTAACTCTAATTTCTTTTAAACAATGATCGAAACTAATCTATGACCTATTCTTTAAATTTAAAGTTAGATTTTTTTATTTTTGCTCTATTTACTTTTCGATGAATTCTAAAGTATTTATATTTAAAAGTTATATAACTTTCATAATGCTTTAATCATCATTCCTTAACAAATCTTATCGTTACATTTGCAACAAATTAAATTTGATCTAAAATCTAAATTTATTCTAACTTCAACTTAGTTTCTAAAAAATTACTTATTTAATCAATCAAAATTTAAACAAAACAAAGACCCCTACAATTAACTACTGTTAAATGCCCACATTAGGTTTACCTTTTTTGGTATTAAAAAAAAACCAACCTTTCTCTAAACAAAAACTAAAAGCAAATCAAATGAAATCATTTAAAAAGTACACAATTAATTAGCAGACAAATTCTGTATGACAGACAAATAAAAAAAATCACACAATCACATATATTTTGGCCATAGAAAATGCATGACAGCAACTAAAAGTAAGAAAACAAACTCCACAAACTCCACAAACATTTAAACACGAACTGAAATTTTAAAAACTTCATACGAAAAAAAAAATCCAAAAGCTTGATTAAAAGAAATCGACAAAGATAAACAAAAAAAATTAACGTATAAGAAGTAACTAAGGGGAGTAGCAAAGAAGATTTATTTGATGTGATAGAATTGGAATCGAAATAATTTCTAAAATTCACCATAGAAATTGGTTTAACCTAAAGGCAAAAAAAGAAACATACTGAAACCAAAAAAAAAAAAAAAAAGAAACCAAATGACGTTTAAATCAACATTTTTAGTGGCATCAAAATAACCAAAAAAAAGCAAATCAGTAAAAGAAGCGGAAAGAAGACAAGAATCGAGAAAAAAAAAAAATACTATAAAATTGGGTCAAATAAGTCAAAAGCAGCAGACTCAGACAAACACACAGCTTCCATTAAATTGTAGCTTTTTTCTTCTTTATTTACTTTTTTAACATATTTTGTTACTTTTTTTGGAGTACAATGTACTAAAAGATTCTGATTAAAAATTTCGTCATCATCATGATCATCAGCTTTGTCGTCGTCATCATCATCTATGTATATACATCTGGACTATAAAAGAACATAAACTTTTGTATAGTTGTGGTAATAACCACTGAATTACGAGTGTATCTGTAAAAGTAAATCAAGTTTTTTTATGCCATTTAAATCTTTAAATAAGATAGGCAAAGTGGGACGTTTGAAAGGGGGAACTACTAGAGAAGAGTCTAAAAGTTAAACACTTTAAAAATCAATTGCGCATGCTTTCCAGCTTTAGAAAAAAGTTAAGCAACTTTTTTTTTTACTTTTTGACTTTTAGTTTAGAGCAGTAGAGCGACTAAATGTAGTGAATTAATGTTGAAATGTCACACCTTACTGAAGAATTGGAAAAAGGGGAAGTATAGCTTGGGGTTATGCGTGGAACTTTATCAGTTATTTTCTTAGTTTTCTAAAAGCTTTGAAAGTTACTAAGAATATTCTGTATATAGTATCCGAATTATTGCGATAAAGGTCAAAGGTCACAGGATGGTATAGAAATAACGAAATACAATTCGAAGGAATGGAAAACCATGTTCTTTGTAATACCGCGGTTTTCACAATTTCACTATTCACGAATTTCTTCTTGCCATAAATTTCGATCGACGAGATCGACGGCGGCATCAAACGACTATTAAACGCAAACGTTGACAGATTTGTAGACCAACATTTAATAAAATGTCTGTTTATTCCTATGTTTGAACATTGAGTCCAAAATATTTACTCCTCTCTGTGCTTGGGCGACAGAAATGTAATCCATGGCGTTCTCCATAAATTTTTGGTTTACAAATGGGAGCGAAGAAAAACTTGCCAACTAATACTTTCTAAATAGCCTTTAAATTAGAGAATATTATGCTTTCAAATCCGGATGTTATGAGCGTTTATTGGCGAATGCTCGCTTCAAACCATATATACATTAGTCTTCGATTTAGAGCCATAGATATTTGACTTTGCCGTTGATTCCAAATTTACATAAGCAGATCTCTTCAAGTTATTTTTCGATATATTTTTTAACGCAATTAATGATTCAAGGTTCTTCAGTTTCAATTCGTATGGCTCACAACTTCCCTGCATTTAGATGAATCTTACTGCTCGTAAAACTTTTAAAATTGCTGCATGAGTAGCTTTTAATGATTCTGTAAGCTAATGGTGAGCTTGATAACAATCTTCATGGAATAATCCCTTAATTTCTTGGTCTTCAAACTTCTATCCTTTCCTTCTTTCATAACTTAAACTTCAGAACTATTGTTTTAGGACGTCACATATGATATATTACTCTATGGGTCCATTTTTCAAGACAAGTTATGATTCAAGGTCTCTCAGCTTCAATACGGTATGCAATTTCCCTGCTTTTGGATGAATCCTGCTGCTCGTAAATGTTTTGAAATTCTTGCTTAAGTAGCTCGAATTATTTTACAAGTTCTTGTTGAGTTTGGCAACTACCTTCATGATGTAATGCCTCTAGTTCTTAATCTTCAAACCTTTTTGTTAAAGACACCACTTCTCTTGCACATTGAAACCGAAGGAAACTTCTCACCATAAGTTTGCCTTCATTTCCTTCTCTCCCCCCGGGGCATGTTTCCTTTATGAAAGACCACCATCTAGGTGTATTGCAATCCTCCTCAGACTTTCCTTGGAATGATTTGACATGGGGTCGAATCAGGGAACCACATAATCTGGTACTAGGGGTGGCCAGTCTGTCCTCTGTAAGAAAGAACAAAGTCTCGGCTTTTTTGATGGATTAGTACTTGGGTCTACCGGTTACGTCTCTAGGTACTGTTGCCGACTCAACAGAGGCCATCCCATCTGCGTGGTTGTAAACGGAGGTGGTGTTTTTGCATGTCGGAAGTTAAGCAACGGGGCAGCAATGGTCTGAGATTAGATAGCTCAAATACTTGAGCAAAGTGCACGTGTATTGAAGCGGAAATTCCACCCGCGTAAAAGAAACACAATGGGTCGGTGGTGAATCGCCACAAAAGCTCACCCAGTGGTTGAAAAAGACCACCGTATGCCAACACAGCAGGTGTTCACGTAAACTAACCGACTTCATCCTTCCCTTCTTTGAAAACTTGAACTAAAAAACTATTGTTTTCGAACATCACGTACGATCTCTTACTCTTCTAGTCATGTAATGACTCCTGCTTTTGGATGAATCTTGCTGCTTGTAAACGTTTTGAAATTGCTGCATAAATAACTCACAATAACTTTACAAGCTCTTGTTAGTTAGTTAGTTAGTTAGTTAGTTAGTTTAGTAGTTAGTTAGTTTAGTGTAGTTAGTTAGTTAGTTAGTAGTTAGTTAGTTAGTTAGTTAGTTAGTTAGTTAGTTCGTTAGGTTAGTTAGTTAGTTAGTTATTAGTTAGGTTAAGTTGTAGTTAGTTAGTTGTTAGTTAGTTAGCTTATGTTAGTTAGTTATTTAGTTAGTTAGTTAGTTAGTTAGTTAGTTAGTTAGTTAGTTAGTTAGTAGTTTAGTTAGTTAGTTAGTTATTAGTTAGTTTAGTTAGTTAGTTAGTTTAAAGGTTAGGATGATATTCATCAAATTCGTTCGAATATTCCTAGGCATTTTCGTTTTGTTCCCCCCCTTCGGTTTGTTGTTGTTCGTTCATTCCGTTTCGTTCGTTCGTTCTTAGGTTGGTTTGAATCGAACCACCTCTCGGCCTGTTGTGCGTCTACAGATGAAACCAAGAGAAAACATTCGCCACCACAAGTTAGCCTTCCTTCCCTTCTTCCCAAACCTTCCCCTTCCCCCCCTCTTTTGCTCTCTCCTTTCTGTTCTGTTCTCTTTTCTTTCGTTAATCTTGATCATTTTTTTGCCAAATTACGTAGAATGTACTTTTAAAGTTTGTTTGTATGATTTTTTTTTTAGTTTTTTACTTAAAATTTCTTATGGTCTCATAAAAGATCTCATAAAAATGTAAGTTTTATTATGGCATTGACTTTGGCTAGTTGCTGTTATATGTTTTTTTTTATTTTGAATGTGCCAAAAATATAAATCTACGTTAAGTTTTTATTTTTTTGGAACTAAGCAGCCATGTTAAAGGGCAATTACCACGAGTGTTGGCATTTTTTTTATGACTGAAGGCATTCAATATTGTGTGTATTGAACAATTTATAGGAAAAATTAATTATTTATAGCATTGTGAGTAAATGCACAATGAATAGTTTTTATATGTAATATAAGTGACACTTAAGTATTTATGGAATTTTTTGGTTAGTTGAAGCTTCAAAGAAGGAGGAGAATGATAAATATTTACTATAGGTTTGGTTTAAACTATAAAACAAATTCTTGCTAAAAAGGTCAAAGGTTAGTAAAGAGATCGATGAAGAGTTGTTTGGATATAGTTATGATTTAAAAAATAATTTCTTGTTTTTAAAATCAAATTTATTATAAAACTATTTATGATTAATGTAAAATTAAAATATGTATATTCAAGAAATTCAATATATTTTTTCTAAATACTTGTTTAAATACCTAAATAACAATTAAAAAACTACAATTTAAATTAAGCTAATGCATAAATTAAATTCAAGTTATTCAAGTAGCAGCAATAAATAATATTTTAAAACTATTTATTACTATAATATTTATAGCTTTAATTATGATAATTACCACAACAAGAGTCAATGATAAATAAATTTAAAAAATTACTTTAACAAAACAACAAAGGTCATTAAACACCAAGTACAAAATAACAAATAAAAAAAACACAATCTCTTTAAATATTATTTATCTTTTTTAAACTGTGCATTTTTTTGTTAAACAATTCTTTTGAAAACTTTATTATATAATCCACTTGTCTTTTTTTTTTTTTTGTTTCTTTCCACTTGCAGTATTATCAACCCGCATGAAACAGTTGGCCTATTCATTGAAAGATTTTAATTTTGAATGCATTGGCACCGCACAGACAGACGATGAGCTGGTCATTTGTGAGAGTTTAAAACATTTTGGTGATATAATTAGTATGATAGAAGATGAAAGAGAGAAAATGGTGAGTAGATTTTAAAAAGAATGGAGGAAATATTTTCTAAAGTTTCTCGATAAAGAACGAAACCTGTATTGAAAAGATTTTATATTAAAAAGTTCAGTTTTATTAAATTCTTTTGGTTCACGGTCTTCATTCGATATCAAGTAACTTACAAAATTCAAAATAACCATGATATTATATTGACATCTCCTAATTGACAATTTTTTTAACAATATATAATGTTGACAAATAGCTTCTGCTTAATGTAGAACTAGTTTGACAACATTATTTTATTTTAGGAAGAAATATTAGTTACGAGAGTGTCAATATGTTATTTTTAAAAATTTCTTAATATATTTATTAATTTTTAGTTAACCTTAGCCGATGAACATATCATAGAACCTTTAGAAGATTTTCGCAAGAAACAAATTGGTGGCGTTAAGGAGAATAAGAAAAAATTCGACAAAAAAACGGAAAAATTTTGTCAATCACAAGAACGTTTCCTAAATATGTCGACAAAAAAGCCAGAAAACACAATACAAGAGGTAAGTGTGAAATTTCAAAATGTTTAACGGTAATTAAAATATAATCGGTCTAAACGGGTTACGAGTTCTAACGATCTCACACTTTATCTAAATTAGGGATTATAACAAAATTTTAGCTTTAGTTTAATATAAATTTATTCAAAGTATTGACCATTGCTAGTCCTTTGAGCTTTTCCCATTAATTTTGGCAACATATGGAATCCGTGCCAAAAGAAATGCTTACATTTTGAGGTCTAGAACGAATCAAGCAAATTTCGTTTACCCTATTCTGAAGTGAAGCGTATGTCAGAGAGACCGTTCTGCATCGATCGAACTATAAGATGGATAAGGCAAAACTTCCCAACTACTTCTTTCCAAATAATTTCTAACATCCGAGCGTTTTCATGATGGAATATTAATCTTTCATTTGACTCCATATTCTAGGCGTTTTTCGTCCAGCGATTCCTTCAGACCTATCAGTTGCATTCCGCACACTTTCCCTGTAATAGTCTGGACAGGATTAGAAACTCATACTATAGGACCCTTTTGTTCCCACCACATCCAGAGTCATGGGTGTTTGGCTTTAGTGCCGAATAGGCTGCTTGGCCGAACTTCACGATCTCTTAGGCTTCGTGTTATCGTAATGGATTCAGTGCAAGTTATAGCGTCATTTCGGACTTCCAAAGTTTGTCGGCTTCAATTCATACGATACCCAATTTCTTTACTTTTGGATTAATCCTGCTGCTCACAAAGGTTTTGAAATTGATGCTGGAATAGTTTCAAATGAGTTTGCAAGTTCTTTTTGAGTTTGATAACAATCTATATGAATTAAAGCCTCCAATTATTGGATTTTAAAAGTTTCGCATGGGCGATCTTTGTCTTCTGTTTCAAGATCACCATTTCTGAATAGCATAAAACATCTCTCACACATTGAAACCTATAGAAAACATTCACCAAAAGCTTCGGAGAGCAATCAATATGTTTCAGCAGCACTTTTATTTCAAATTAAAAAAATAAAGTAGTGAAACTTAAATTTTAATGGTATTTTTAATAAATTTTCCTTCAAATATCAATAAATGTAATTCTCTATATCTTTGATTTGTCAAAATTCCCTTTGCAATTTCCTCCATTTCATTTTCCACCAATTTTATTATAAAGAAATCTAAAACTTTTTCTTTGAAATTGAACCAATATTAAATAAAACTCAAATTGCAAATAAATGCAAGATTAATAAGTAGCAAAAAAAAAAAAAAAAAAAAAAAAAAAACTGCTAAAAGTAGCAAGAAAAGATGAAAGAAAAAACTCGGAAAGAAAAAGACCTATAAAATTCAATAACAGTTAAGTGCAACTGGCAACAGCAGCTTTTAAGTTTTTCCTACATCCTTTAGCTGCCAATATTTAATATAATTTTAGTTTTGCAAAATGAAATTTTATATATTAATGCTTCCTAAAAATCCATACCCTACTCCTAGGCTTTACATTCTTATACAATTTGAGTTCCTTGACCTAAGTTAACATTTCAAAAACAATTTCATTCCAGTCTATATACTCTCTTTTATTTATTCTGTTTTTTGCTCTCTCTCTCTCTCGTAGAAATATACATAAATATATATGAAACACTATTTTTGTACAATAGAAACTTTAAATTGCATGAAAAACTAACTAGTTGCAGCAAAAAAAAAAAAAAAATAAATAAAGGAAAAAAACGCCCTGCCACCAGCTTTACAGTACAAGTACTTCTTCTACTCTAAAAACAGCTATAACAAAAACTATATTTTGTATAAAAGCTTTTGTTGTTTGAAAATTCAACTACATATAATATTTGTATACAGCAACAGCAATAACAACAACGAAAACGGAATACCGCCAAAGGATAAACATCCTTCCTTCTTGCATTTTTCATTCTCACTCTCTCCCAAACTCCCACAATACTATTTACGCTTTAGTAGAACAGCAAAAACGCAGCAGCAGCATTGTGAGTGGGAGTATTTAGTAAATAAATGCATTTAAAAAAAACTTTATTTACTATTGTATATAATTCGCATTTTCCTGCTGTGTGTGTGTGTGAGTGCATTTTGCCACAAATGTAGTTTATATTTGTATAAATACATAAAAAAAGCTTTTTTGCATTGCCCTCACTAACACCCTCTATATTTTGTAGCCTCCCTTTAAAAGCTTCAAGTTCCTTTTTGATCTAACCATGGAAATTATTTCTGCCTTCGCCTGATATGTTTTATTTACTATAAAATGTATAGTAGCGTTAGTATATGTACTCCTGTTCCTACTCCTTCTCTACTGTAGTGTTATAGTTTTCCACTTCCTCTTTTGTTTAGAACTATTATTTAGGAGTGAAGTGTAAAAGGACTTATTCGCTTTTTGTTTTAAATTACGCATAATGCTCTTCAATCCATGTCAGAAATAACATCTCTTCTTCCCAGCTCTGGGCTAGTTCGAAACGAAGAAGTAATTTATCCACTTTTGAGGAATCTTTTACAAAGGTTCAAGATCAGTTGTCTCGAAGATTCATACATAAATATATCGATGACGGTAAAAGATATTAAGGCATCAGATATGAACTTCGCCAACATTTTGAGATCAGAATACTAAAGACTGAGAGATTGTTGAGATTTTGCCTTTAATTGGAGTTAACCGCCTATCGAAAAAGTCATAAATTTCCCAAATATCTTCCAAAATTTTGTCTATGCTAAAGGATTGTAGAGGGAAACGCGCTAGGCTTGTATTTGGGCTTCAGGCATCTATGTACTTAGCCTCGGTTCTCAATTAACGAAAAATCCATCATTTCCCAATTATTTTATTAAAATACAACAAATCAATACCTTCCTTGAAGGTCTGTTCAACAAGGTTCTTCAAAATTCAGCCATTTTTGTCTCCTATTCTTTTTGAGGTTTTAAAAAGTCTACTAATAGTTCGAATTAAGTACCTTTGGAAAATATCGCAAAAATAAGTATGAATTCGAGGATCTTTACGATCGGTACAATTTAAAATTTCTTCAAGTCTTCTTGATCGATCCTGATGCTCTCTATATCGCATTTATCAATATATAGCGTTTTAGAATAAGAAAGGTCCGATTTGGATCAACATAATCAAAACATCTTCCCAATTATATTCATTCACTGGTCCTTCTCAGCGCAATTTTTAGATAATCTTGAGAAATTGTTATAATGTGATAACTGCTCTTATTTAAGTCTACGAAATAGTCTTAAAGAAAGAAGTCTGAAGTTATCAAATTAGACGAAGAATGAAGAACCTTTCATTTTCTCAAGTATATGTTCATTGCTTCAAGTTATCCGTCCCCTAGATCCAAATCATATACATTTTTAGAGTTTTGGAATAAGAAAGTAATTTGGAGTAAATTATTCTTCCTACAGTGAGTCTGATTGCAATGACTTTTTTAGATCAAAATCTGGTAATTCACCCATGACTAACGATTTCAAGTAGAGATAACTAGGCTGGAAACTCAGTTCTTCGGGATGAAGATATTTGAGCTTTACTAATTGTTTAACGTTTGATCAAGTTTCACTGACAAATTTGTGCCATTGTATCATGACTTTTGACTCCAGTCTGAGATGAAAATCAGACTTGTCACCCAAGAATACGATTCCAACTAAAGATAACTGGTGCGCAAAGACACTTCTGCCGAATGATGAAAAGTTAGACCTTTCTAATGGTCGGAAAATTGAGTTAGCTCCGTGAGTTTCTCTGTATTACAGGCATCTACACAGAAAGCCTTGCCTTTTAACTCTAGCGCAACATGATCAATACATCTTCCCAAATGTATTCATGTTCTGATCCATTTTAGAAAGTCATACATATAGTTGACATAAATTCCAAACGCATGGACGATACTTTGCTAAAATGAAATTGCTCTGACTACCCTTAGAAGTGAAAGGAACGATTATTCCCTCTTTGTTAAACGTACAATCGGAGTTCATTGGCTCTCATATAATTGCACGATCGCAAATATCTCAATTACACCCATACCAAATTAGGACGATCAGAAATAAATGTTAAGGTTATCACAGAGATTGAATTCGATGGCTTTTGAGTTGTTAAAATGTAAAATATTCAGAACTTTTCATAAAAAGTTTAGCTTGTAATAAAAAGTTCATCATAAATACCATTTAGTACCTTCTTCCCACATCATCTCTTAAGGTATTTATAATATCTATGTACCACCACGAGAGATAGTATAAAACTTTAATAGTTGTTGTGAATTTATATTGAAATGCTGCAAATGTTTGCACAAAATAGATTACAGACAAAACTCTTCGAATGGCTTGTCTTTCCGTCTTTCCCTTCGTCTGTTCAACTGTCTGTTACAAATATGGCAAATATGTTCAACTTTTAGTCTAGATATTTTTATTGTATGTCTTATGCTTCGTCTGTCTGTCTGCTGCTTCATTCATTTTTAATACACTTGAATAAGGGCAAATATTGCACTTGTAATGTTTGTATGTCTGTATAATTTTTCTTGTTTTTTTTTTTTGCGCTCTCATAAATGAAAACTTATCACAGATTTTTTAATAGATTCAGAAAATAGTTTGTATCCTTTAGCCCTTATCCTTGCATAATAACTATTAGATAGTTGTAGGTTTTTGCAACATTTTATGACCATCATTTGTATGTTTTATAAAATGGTTAGCATATTTATTTCGTTAAGGTTTAACACATAATTTGGCTAAGGGTTTTTAGAGAGAAAAATTTAATTTTAAATTGAAAATCCTGATTTGTTTATAAATATTTCTGACTGAACTGTTTTTACAGGGAAACCCCTTGATCATCTGCCCACGAATGATTTCATCAAACACTTACTGACACATGGTTGGAACAATTCAATTGGTTGTACAAGCAGCACTTAATCAATTTATTGTTTATACACTCGCACTGGAGAACTACTATTTCGATTACAATGGCACAGATTCTGTTTTTATTGTTTCCACTAAACGAAGTAGAAAAAAAAAATACCAGATTAATTTAGTCGATTGAATTGTACAATTATTGACCGACTGCCTTAATGGCTGGCAGACCCAAGGCAGTGACTGACTGAATCATAAAAATCATCAGCCTTATAAATGCACCACAGGCCGCTGCTTGGCAGGCAGTCATGTGGTTGGCTGGCAAACTTTACAATTGAGTTTTATTTTCTAATTTTGTTATTGTGTGTCGGCAGTTTGGTTAATAATGATGGAATTTTTGTTTTTGGTTAGAATGCAACATAAAAAAAATTGTTTTCAAACTCTTCTCTAGATGTGGCAACATGACATGGCTAAGAGTTGGTATTCTATGGGTTTTTAACTATTGAAATAAGCAGAACAATGTTTTGTTGTTAAATTATATTTGACCGCCTTTTTTCTGTTCGATTTAATAAGATGATAATGGTGATCTTCTTTTTGGTTGGCAAACATCATAAAGAGTTTTCTAGTTTAAGTGGCTGTTATATATTCTTAATAGGGACGAAAGTCGCTGATGGTACTGCACTGTCAGTAAGCTCCGCAACAAATATTCGGATATCACTTGCAGAAACTGTCGACCGAATTCTCTGAAGCGAAACGAGCCAATTTAATCAATATTCCAAATCTGCTGAGCGAATTTGCAGCTTCAAAACTACCATTCGAACTTCAACAGATATTCGGACATTTTTATTTAAAAAGTCAAATAAGGATGTATTGCAAAAACTGCCGTATGTTGCCGAAGATGTTGAACTGATAGATGAAATCCTGTTGCCACAAGGTATACTTCTCTAATCTGAATGATATTTAATATAGTCCAAAAGGCTCTCCAACCGATTCAAAAATACATCACTTCCCTAATGACATTCTGGTAGTTAAATTTGATTTGGCTTTTAAAAGTTGTTAACATTTTTGTTTCGCTGTTGGGCATTTGCTCTCTCAATCAATCAGTATTGTGAGAATTGGTCTGTCTCATACCAAATGCTTTTAAAATAATTAAATTGCAACGAATTAACATCTTTCTGACAGCTCTACTTTACAAGGTGTCCCAAAATTTACGCAATTTGTCTAATATTCGTAATATTTAAAGATTGCTCTAATAGTTTAAATGATATAGAAGACATAAATCAGAGATTTTCAAATTAAACGATCTTTCCGATCTGTTCAAATTGACGAAAAACAAGAACATTTTCAGTGCCTTATTAATCGCTGAAAGGAATGAGTTCTGAAGTCGTCCGATGGGACATCTGTTTGATCGCTGAAACTCACCAAAAACATTTATGAATCATTGTTTAAAGTGATCCGTCCTATTGAATCCATATTCATCACTCTGTAAGGTTTTGAGTATATATCGGCCAGTTTCTAGTAAATGTGTCCCCATGTTACAACGACTTAGGAAACATGGACAAATCAATCCGTTATTCTAGCCATTAGTCGAAACGGAAAGGCAGTTTTCCAAATGTCATTTATGCTGTTCAAATGAACGATCTTTTTGACCGGATCAAATTACCAAAAAGAGAAAATGCTTTTTGTTTTGAAATATCTAAATGTTCATTGTTTTAGGTTTTCGTGACCTGTTTTGTTGGAGTCATATACCTCTTAGTTCCTATTCGTTACTCTGTAAGGTTTTAGAATATCTTACGGCCAATTTGAGTAAATACGTCCCGTGTTGTAACGACTTTGAACTAATCGGACTAATCACTCCGTTAAAAGATACTGAAACCATTAAGCGAAGCGAAGACTCATCTTGCAAAATGTCAAATAGGTGATCTTTCTGATCGATGCATTAGGCGAAGAGGAAACTCATCTTTCAATAGGTCTTAATATTCCAACGGACGGTCTTTTTGATCTGGGTAAATCAGAAAAAACAAGACTTTAGCTAAGGGGAAATTATCTATTGTCTAAATGTCCATCGTCTTGAGTAATGATGATCGTAATATGTCCAGTTGGAGGCATATTTCTTCTAGTTCCTAGTTCGTTACTCTGTAGGGTTTTAGTTTATCTATTAAGTAAACGCGTCCAGTGTTGTAACGACTATGGAAACATGTATAAATCACTCCGTAAAAAGATACTCCAACCATTAAGCGAAGCGAAGACTCATCTTTAAGAATGACGATCCTGCTGATCAATGTCTTTCAAAATATCTAAGTGTTCCAATGAACGATCTTTCTGATCGGTAAAAATTGCAAAAACAACACATCAATGGTGGAAATGAATCTTTCGAAATTTTTAAATGATTATGGTTCCAACATGAATGATCCATTATATTGAAACCATATGCCTCCAAATATATTAGTCTCTGTGCTGTAACGATTCTGGAAACACGGACAAATTCTTTAGGAAATTGGTCTACGTATTTTCTGGATCTGTTTATTTCACAAATATTATGGGAATACTGGTAATTCCCATTATTTGCAACAGCTACAGAATCTTCCAATTGGTTACCACATTTTGGCTCACCTTGTACATTGTCTATTTCCCATTTCTAAACTTGATTGATGCACATGTTGTTGTTTTTTTCTGATTTTATTGTTGTAACAAAGTGTTGCAAGTAAAAACAAGAGGCTGTTTCTTGCTACATAC
Organism: Lucilia sericata; assembly: GCF_015586225.1. Lineage (NCBI taxonomy): Eukaryota > Metazoa > Arthropoda > Insecta > Diptera > Calliphoridae > Lucilia > Lucilia sericata. Next base: position 47,103 of record NW_023994975.1, read on the forward strand.
ACACACTCATGTATACATTTATTATAAACAACAGTATTTAAATCAATGTTTTTTTTCTCAATATTTTTTTTTTATTTATATGATTCATGTTTTGTTCGTACATTGAACGTACATTTCATATTTGTTTGTAATTTGATGAATGTAATCAAAAATCAATTGAAGCAAAACGATTTACAGTATACTCTACTAAAGTATATTTTGATTGAGTCCCCCCGCGAGAAATCATAGACGGGGAACGAAATAAAATAATTGTAAGAGTACAAAGTGGAGCAGTGTAGAGTGAGTAGCTGGCGTTTCTCGTCTCGTCTCCTCTCTACTTACGCTTCTATGGCAAAATCGAAAAGCTAAATTTGAAGTATTGCGCCAGTTAAACTTAATCTAAGTATAGGTAACCCGACAACTCAAAGTTGAAGTGCAATTGCTTCGAATTGCGGTGGCTGGCTGTTTGGTTGGTTGGTTTGTTTTGATGAAGCAGCAGCAGCAAACCGGCAGGCAGGATACTTTCCAATGTTTTAATCCAAAAACCACAACAATATGTTTTTGTTTTTTTGTTTATATTTTATTTTTTTTTTGCTGCCACATGAATGTTATATTTTTCTTATGTGTTGTTGCATTTGTAATTTGTGGTTGCTTGTACTTAATCATTCACAACTCGTATTTGTATTGTTTTTTTCTATTTATTTATGATGTTTTTTATAATTTTTTTTTGCTGCAACTTCTATTTCAACAACCCCAACAAGCAAGTATAGGCATTAGTTATACATCCATACAACTTTTCGTATGTGGCATGTGTTTGTGGCGCTTGATTAGAAAAAAAACTGTCCATATACCAGCAAAATCGTTACAAATAAAGTACTGGCATGACAACTTACTCATGCAATCAGTGCATAAAAATACAACAACAACAACAACAGCAATACTGAAACTCAAACAAAAATCAAACATCAAATCAATCAAGTTCAAGTTTTGTTGTTGTTATTCTACTGGCATAGGTTTTGAATTTTTTATGTTTAAAATTTTTTTTGTAAGTCATTTTATAAAAAAAAAAAAAAACATTTTGTGAAACAAGTTCCAATTTTTTCGACATAAATTGACTTGACTGTGACAGAGAGAGAGAGACTTGGGAAAAAAATTTGCTATAAGATTTTTTATTTCCATTTTGTAGCATGTTGATGAATAAAATGGAAACATCTGTGACATAATTAAAATTGACAAAAAATTAATCAAATTATAGGATAGAGAAACATTTTTTTCTTGTGAAAAAGGTCCTTTGAAATTGCAATTTTTTAAGCAAGTTTAAAGTGATTTGTTTTTCAATTTATTGAAGGTATATTTATTAATCCATTTTTAAGAATATCTGAACCGAATATCTTAGGAAAACTTATTTGGAAATTATAAGAAATTATGTCTAGAAAGCTTAGATTCTGGAGATTTGGTGATCCTTTTTCATCAATGTTTTTCTATGAAAATGGGTGCACAAAAAGCCCGATTTCAGTTCTATGATTTCTATTCGTTAGAAATGAATATCAAAAAGTTGACTCTGCTATATCTATGGATCAAATTCAGATACCCTTTTAGGAAGTGATTCATTCGCCAGGGAGGTTAAACTGAAAACATAGATTCTGGAGATTTGGTGATCCTTTTTCTATGAAAAAGAGCGCTCAAAATGACCGATTTCAGTTCAGATACCCTTTTTGGAAGTGATTCATTTGCCAGGGAGGGATAGTCAGAGTTCAGCATGGATCGCATTAAATATTAGTGCGGCAGATCAATATCTGTACTATAAAGTGGGTGAGGCAAAAACTTTCCAACCAATATTTTCTAAATACTTGCAACATGTGGGGGCATGGTAGCTTTTTCCGGGCTTTTGCTTCAATTGTGTTTGATAAAGTGCATATCTGGGATCGTATTGCTCAATTTCTGTAGCTCATAAGAAGTGGGACTCTTCTGGCCCTAACAAATACAGAGCATCCCTTCATTCTAAAGAGATCTGAAACAGTACAAAATTTTCCAGATATTAAAAAGTGGAGTCTACTATTTTTAATAATCATGATACCATGCAGTGCACAGTTTGTCAAGTCGAGAAAGTGATAGTTCTACATCAGCCTTCTGTAGATTAGTGGTTTGTGTTCTAATCTGATAGACCGGAGGTGGTGGGTTCGATTCCCACCTTAGGCACTGGTTAAGGAGCGCACAATAGACCCGTTAGAGGCTTAGGGGTTTTTCTTCAGATTTCAAACTAACTAACAACGATTGAATCATAGTAGTGGGGCAAGATCTGTACTATACAGTGGGCAAATGGAAACTTGATAGAAATATTCGTGTTTTGTCGCAAACGGTCACAGCTAAAGGTCACGTTTGGCTCAATTCCTGCAGCTCATAAATAATACAGAAAATACAGAGCTTTCCTTTGGCACCATGTAGTTATTTATCATGTTTCAAATACGATTTATTGTACTATCGATTTATCGTTTTTGATATATTTTTCTGCCAGTAAACTCAATAAAATAAAATATCCAGAGCAGTGTCAATAATACTAAAATCAAGTACAACATACTTGATTCAAGCACGGATTCTTCAAGTACAAAAAGCAAAATTTTAGTCTTATTTAAGTGCTTTTCAATTGGGGACTTATTTCATTTTAAAATAATTCCCCAATTTAAATTTAAAAAAAAGCCCCAACGAAATGAAATAACTCCCAAAATTAAATTGAAATAACACCCCATTTTTGGGGATTTATTTCATTTTAAACAAATCCCCAATTTTAAAATGAAATAAGTTCCCATGTAAAAATCCGACATCTGGAGATAAAGGGCTTCAAAGTTTAATACATTTTAGTTTTATCGCTTAATAAAGATTTCCTTAGTAGACGACCTTCGGCCGGGCTCAAGGACTTTCTACTCTATGATATGTCCAACAACGGCTTCGCTTAGTAAAGATTTCTTAAAGAGCCGGCCTAAGGCCGTACGCTCTTGAAGAATTAAATGACAACAAAATGTTCTTGATTTGAGTTCAATTCGTGCTTGATTTCAGAACGATACTGCAAAACTGTCATTGTTTGTATATAATGGCGAAAAAAGGAAAATTGTTATCACTCACAAACTCAAGACAATCAAATTAAGATAACTTTATTATTTAGGAAGTTGGTAGTTAAAAGGAAAACATCCTCTCAATCTATTTTTATTATTAATGTGGGAATGCTGAGACATTTTGGTTAAGCTAAATTTAACCAAATATTTGGCAAGACCTTTTAAAGGTTATTTAGTTTCTTTTTTCGTAATAATGATTGTTGTTATTTATAAATTGTAAATGTTTAATCTTAAAAGGCTAATTTTAATATAAAATTTTAAAATTAACACAAAAGGTCAACAAGATTTTATGGAAATTAAATCGTTTGATAGCAAAATTAAGGATTTAAGTCAAATTTCCTTTTTCAAAGCAAAACTCCAAAGCTGCTTGCTGAAAAACAACTTTCACAGAAGTGATAAAGTAATTTATGTTATTAAATTTTTTCTTTTATATTTCCTGCGAAACTAGCAGAATTGTTTCTTTTCCAAAAAATGGACACTTTGTTTCACTTTATTACCATTATACCCCAAATAACAATAATTCATACTACTATAGCAAAATGTACAACAAAATATCTGAATATAAAAAGTAATTTGAGTGCAATTTCTATAGATAGAATAACAATTTCATGGAGAGTACAAAATATTTCCTTAACCAGAAATATTTCCACACTGGCAAGCGACCAACACGTGCAGCCACTCTAAAGCTTAAAAAATCATAGCATAAGTACAGGGGTTGTTGGGGGGTGGTAGAAAAAAAGTTAATATTTTATCACAATCACAACAAACGGTTTTCCGCTTTATTGCCAAAGTTTCATTGTTATGTGTGTTGTTTTACCCGGCAAATTTTTATATTCTGTATTTTTCCCGGTTACCGGTTTTTTGTTGTTGTTGTTTTGCCTGTTATGTATCCATTGGATACAAAGTGTATAAAAATAACGAGTCTCTTTTGTAGATGAAAATGTAGCTACACGAGGTGTAATGTGATAAAATGTTTTGGTTTTTTTATTGTTCTTGTTATTTTTTTTTTCTTCCTTTGTTATTATTTATATAAATTTCAATGTTTTTCTTCTTAGTTATACGTTAATGTTGCAAAATCAACAGAAAAACACCTAGAATCTATACGACATACTCTTGCTACTGTTGTTGAAATTGTACAATGGGGTTGTTGGTTGATTCTTTGTTTAAGAGTCTGAGGGTTAGCTAGAAGTCGTTACGAGCCGTAGACAATGAAAAATTGTTACTTTTAAGGAAATTGAAAATGAAAATATTGATGCGTCTTGCAGTTGTGGTGCAAAATGGGGGAAAAAAATTAAAAGAAACAAACAACAGATGAAATAAAGGAATTGTTGTGGGTTGGGGGAGGTGATTGGATGCATCAAGGTGATTTGTAGTTTTGCTTGATACACGTACTTTTTGTACATGATGCAAGATTTTTTTTCCAGCATTTGGACAGGGGTGGAGTTCTTAGGTTTATAACAGTGGGCTAGTAGAGTTAAAATTCCTTATTAATACCTTCCTTCCAGAATTTGAGTAGTGGGCAAGTAGGCCATGCTCTTGAAAAAAATACCATAGTCTAAAGAATTTAGATTAGTGCAGCGACCTCATGAAAAGGCGTCCGGTTCACTATAGTTTAGTCTTTGATTCCTTTTTTCACTATAGTACTAATTCGTAGATAGATTTCTTCTTTAAATAAGTGCTTATGCTTACCCAGATGACAGAGTATAAAATCTGTAGAGTAAAGTTTGTTATCGCTATAAAGAACTGCGTGTCTCAGCTTTACTCTAGCTGTTATAATCAGTGTTGCCTTTTCATGCTATTCTCATACGGTATTTATGCGAAAAGTTTCTCCCTTATTTCGGAAGTCTTGATATTCCTATGGTTCCCCTGGGGAATTTCAGATCACGCAGAAATATCTCAACTTGCCTTCTTGTATATCGATGCAGTGACCGATACTTCTTTGCCAAAAGAATTGATCTTACTTGTGTAGTCCTACGAACTGTCATGCGACCAATCATAATTTAGAATTCTCCTGGACATTGATTTCGTTAATTTTTTTTGCAAATTTCAGTTTCACTGCAGCCGTTATGTTCTTCCTCCCAAAATTGTATTTATTCCTCCCTAATGTGGGCAGTTTTATTTTTATTATGATTCCTGATTACTTGTAATAAATTTTGTTCGATTCACAGATCAAGCTGAGATATCTCAATTTTATATCTCTGCTTTGATTAGAGATGTTAGTCTTGGAGATCGAAGCAGTCACCCATACTTTTTCGTCTAAACAACTTCTCCTACTTGTGTAGCCCGTACGATCTGACATGCATATAACCATACGTCCATAAGAAGCCTTAATTAAGTCTTATAAAAGGACAAAAGGGTCAAGATCATTTCCCTGAATGACGAAATGCTAATTGCACATTCGTTGGAAATTCTAGGAATCCATGTCAAGGTTTTTAGTTCGAAATGATATGAAGGTTAATAGTCAAGGTCTTAAGATTTAGTTCTTCGTTATGTCTTTCGGGGGTATCCATAAATTTAAGCCTTAAAAACAGTGCAGACATTAAATGGCCGGGAATCCATATATTTTTCCTAAAAATGGTGTTAGAGCAGTGAACCACTTCAGTTCGAATTTTTCTTCCACCTATTCATCAACGTTTTCGATGCCGCAGATGGGGATATCATTGTGCTTTTGAGAAACAATTTGGTTCGAGGACGATACGTTAATTTCACGTTCGTGCAACCTGTTGTCTTGGAGATCAGAGCAGTCATCCATACTTTTTCGTCTAAACAACGTTCTGACATACATCTAACCATACGTCTATAAGAAGCCTTAATTAAGTTTTATAAAAGGTCAAGAGGGTCAAGATCATTTTCCTCAATGACGATACGTTAATTGCAAATTTGTTGGAAATTCTATATCCACAAATGTCCGGAAATCCATATCGACAGAATGTCTTTTATGTGTGACGTAATTCGACGTTATCACGTTCGAGATGAGAGTCTTGAGAGACGCAATAGGGTCTTCATATGAAAAGGTTAATAATCAAGGTCTAAAGATTTAGTTCTTCGTTATGTCCTGCGGCCGTATCGATAAATTTTAGCTTTAAAAAGAGTGCTGATATTAAATGTCCAGGAATCCATACAGAATGTCTTTTATGTTTGATGCAATTCGACGTTATAACGATCGAGATGAGAGCCTTGAGAGACTTAAGTCTGTCTTCATATGTAAAGGTTAATAGCCAAGTTCTTAAGATTTAGTTCTTCGTTATGCCTCGCTTCTGTATCGATAAATTTCAACTTTAAAAACAGATATTAAACAATCTAATGGTAACCAAAAGTCCGGACCGGAGATAGAATCCGTATCTGAGCAAATTTCGAGACAATGTAATAAGTTCAGAATGTAATTTTTTCTTTTTATTTCTTAAACTTTTAGAACGATTCCTTACCCAAAAAAGGACTGGACATGATTTGTAAGGTACTTGCTTTGTGGCAGATCGTAAAGGAGTCAGATTTTGTAATTTATGTCCTTTATCGGTTTTTTTTCTAGAAAAATAGAATTATGTTGACAATCCTATGTAGTTTTAAAAGTTTGCCACAATATTGGTATCTTAAACGTAAGAAAAGTGTACCACTGTTCCATAGAAGGGGGATGTTTGTTTATCACTCAAATAGTGCAGATAAAAAGTATTGTTCTTTTTTTCCTTAACATTTTCCTTCAAACAAAAACGGAATATCTTGATGGATACATATTCAATCTCTTTACTTTTGACTTTATGGCATTTTTCCTTTGTTGTTGCTGTAAGTTAATACTCGTTTAAAGTTTTACATCTTTTACATGGTTTGTTTTATAGCAAGCAGTTAGTTAGTTGTTGATGCCACACCACATGTTTCAACCATTTATTATCATCAGTTTTATTTAACGTGATGTTTTGTGTTTTTTATATTCGTGTGCTATTGACTTTGTGTCTGCTATGCGTTTCTTCTGCGTCTGTATGTGTTAATCTTATTTTTTTGTTTTTCTAAACTTTCATTGTCTTTGTATTGGTTGACTTAGCTTAACTTGTTCAAGAGCTAGAGCAAAAGGAATTGTCTTGTCGTCTTGACTGTGTCTGTAACATTAGTTGACATTATCCTGATTACATGCTTTTGTTTAAGGAGTTGACTTCTTTGTAAATGGCCTTTTAAATAAAGATCAGCTTTCAAACAAAGATATTGCTTGTATTCAAATTACTTCCATGTTTTGTTAAGACTTTTTTTGTTTAAAATAAATCTCCACTAAATTACTACAAAATTAGCGAGCTGGCGTAGCTACGACAAAGGAATTTTAAAAGTTTTAATTAAAATTATTTTTTTTAACTATCAAAACTCTTTATATACAGCATGACTATAAATTCCTTTGGCCCAGTTGTCATTAACAATTTTTGCGTTAGTAAAGCTTCCTTATCCGCCTTAATGTTTGACACTTTTCAAAAAATCAATAGAAATTCTGTACATCATAATATGTTCATGGTATTTTTGTTGCTGTCGTTTTTGCAAGGTGGGCGATGTTTATCTCAAAATATGTGTGTGTATGTATACCTTTGAGTACATGTGCTGAATGTACATGTAATTTTATATACCAAAAAAAGTATGTATATCTTTTAGATACATAATTTTATTTACTTTTTATGCCGGCTTTGTGTGTATTAATAAATGTTTGTTTGTATTTTACTTTATTTATATAGTGACTTTCATTATTGTAATTACATTTACATAAATTATTTACTTTTTTTTTTGTTATTACTCTGTAGTACTTATTTACGGTATTTTGTAACCAAATGCAATTATTTAATTAATTATTGCAGACGTCATATTTGGAATATTAAAGTAAGTGAGCCTGCATATTGTTTGAATTAAGGGGGAGAGTTTGTTTTACTTTCTTTTTTAATAAACAAAAAATTTGTAATTACTTGGACTAGAAAAAAAATTATATATGTATATAATTGTTTTCCTTATCACCAAAAATGAGCCATGTAAACCAAAGACTTCAAGAAATACTTAAGAAAGTGAATGGTTCTAATTATAATTCAATATCTTGAATGCTAACTATATCCTCTAATCGGTCTTGCAAATGTCTGTTGTGCCTTTCGTCCTTATCATGGGTTTACAGAGTATGATATTTTACTACGATCTTTTAAATACTTCGAAATTCATCTTGTTGAGGAGTTTTTCAAAATACCTATAGTGATAACAATCTGCTCTAATCGGTTTTCTACATGTCCATTGTGGCTTTTGTCCTTGACTTGCGTTTACAAAGTGTGATCGGTCACTTGTAAATACCTCAAAATTCATATTATTGTGGAGATCTTCGAAAGCCCAGATGGTCATGAAGAGGACTGTTGGAGTCACATATTCCGTCTTGAACTTCCTATGTTATTTTAGCTGCAAAATTTTCATTTTCTTTCAAAGAATCACTCTACCTTTAACTGCTAGATCACCAAAATTTAGTGATTTAACACCCACACCTATCGAATCAATCCATATTGATGTTTAAATCGAAATCTTTTAGGAAATGTTTAAAGGAGTATTTCGATCAATGACGATCTAGTCTCACCAAAATTTAGAAGATTTGAAGATTTCAATTGCTTTCAATAGTCTTCATTCCTTCACTGGTTATTTCTCCAGAGACTTTGTGCAAATAAAACAATGAAGAAAACTGATTTCAATTTCATGCTCTTGTAACATTTAGATCATCTGAAAAGGCCTATAAAGTTTACTGCTTCCAAGCTTCATGCTCCCCATAAAGATTTAATCGATATCACTATCACGATCTAATCGTTTATTGAAATTTCATGTTTTTAATAAGTTACATATACGTTATGAATCGATTCCGAAGAATCTTTTTTAAGAACAAATGTTCATCAATATTGAAACAGTTCCATGTGTTAAGATTAAAGCTGATATTAATATGGTGAAAACGAATTGAAGATTTCAGTTGTTTTAGCGTTCAGTTCAAGCCTTTATTATTTTCGAGATTTGTGATTTCTCACCGATTTTCTTTTTTCGAAATTTTATCGGTAATCCTAGCGAAGTATTTTTTTGAAAGCAAATGTTCATCTATATTGAAACAGTTCCATATGTTAAGATCTATGTATATTGAGGATCATTGATCGAGGGTAAAACTGTTACAATGAAAACGCATTGAAGATTTCAATATTTTTTATTATTCTCCAGAGAATTTTACAAATAAAACAAAAATCGCGAAGATAATTACTTTTAATTCCCAGTTTTTGTAGCGTTTAGTACCGTATGGCTCCGGTAAAACTATTCATTCTCTCGATCGCACTTGATTTCCATACAAATCCAAGACACGATCAGTAAGAATATCTCAATTGCTCTTTAAGAGATTTGCATCGACGATTGTGGTAATTAGCATAATAAGAAAGAGGAGAAGACAATCTCTCATTGATTCTTATTCGCAAGTTTCCCGGTTTTGTCAAATACGAGAAAACAAATGGATCCTATGGTAGAGTTGTCATGGATTAATCTAAGATGTTATCACACTTTCATCAGAAAATAGTTCAAATTTAAAGCAACAAGTGTTGACCTGCAGTTTCGTTACAGGTACCACAATGTGAACAGTTTTTTCCGAAAGACTCAACTGAGATACTTTGCAGATTGTCCTTTGAGCACAATCAAAACAGTTCTCAATAGGTTCAAACGATTTCTCAAGCGAAATTTGATGTTTCCGAATCCAATTGGTTTTGTAATTGTGTCTTTATCAAAAGATCCATTCCAAAAGTCGGAGCTATAATTAATCATTTGTTCTAATTTAAGAAATACACAAATATTATATTTTTATACATTATTTTCTGAAGAAATCAGCACAAATCTATTATTAAAACATCCTTTTCTTTAACTTTTCACTTAACATTTTATAAGTGCCAGAAAAATTGCTTGATTAACATCAACTAATTTTAAATTTATGTTACAAATTCAGTTCACTTGTATGTCAACTTGTCTCAAAAGTGTCAAATTGTCATTTTATGAATAAATGTTGTAATACATTTATTTAGACACACACACTTAAACACAAGAAAAGGGTATGAAATAAATAATTTTGCTGTAGCAACAGCATCATTTGAAGTTCATACACAATCTTTCTGCGAATTGTGGTCGGTCGCATGAGTGTTGAAAATCAAGACAAATAAATTTCGTCGGTTTTTTTTTTCATCATCGCTATTTTTCATTTTGTTTGCAAAGTTGGCAAAATAAAATTTGAAATGGTCAAGTTATGGAGGCTTTACACAGAGTCAGTCCATCCATGACAATATTTATTTAACTAGGTTGATTATAATCTATGAGTATGTGTTTGCATTTTACTATTGCAAGGGATATGTGTGTATAGTCATAGTGGTAAAATACAAATAATTGTTGGCTGCCCTTTCTAGAGATAACAAAATTTGCCTGTTTATACATATCTAGTGGAATAAGTACACCGAATGACAGACACTAAAGTAAAGTGTTTTTGTAGTAAACTGTAATAAAAACCCACACATTAACACTCTTTATTTATATAAGTTGTATAGAATTTACTCACTTTCATTCAACTCAAATACGAAATGTATGTTTTTTTGCACACATGTTGGCAAGTAAATATATCTAAAGATGGATGGATAGTTGGTTGGTTGAATGGTCGAGTAAAGACACCCACTCCTGTACACATTTATTTAACTAATTTCTAACCATCGCAAAACAATTTATATAGTAAATACTTTCTTATGTACATACTTAATTACATACATATGTATACATGTATGTTTATATTTGTCCTTATAGTTTTATGAGTAAATATGTTTATATGTATGTGTAAATATAAATCTTTATTATCCTAGCAATAAGTGTTTTTTTATATTACATTTTAAGTTTATTTATGTTGTGCTTCTTATTCAACTACTGTATGTTCGAGTGTGTGTGAGTATGTAATTGTACATGTTATGCTTATTTGTATTGGTAGTTTAATCCTCTTGATTTTATACTTCAAGCATATGTCCTTTATAGTTTTTACTTGGTCTAGATACTAGTTGTTGACGTACTTGTGCACAAGTATTTTTTAAATATAGAACCTCTTAAACTTATTTAAATAATAATAAACTTATTAAAAGTTGTATTCAGGAAAGCTTTTTAAGTTGCTAAGCTATAATTTTTGTTATAGCAATAGAAAGCTTTAAGGTTTCTAATAGATGTGAGAATTTGCTAAAACTTTGGGAAGGTTTTAGAGTTTGGTAAGAAAATATATATGCATATGAGGTGGCTCGGCTAAAAGTTTAAAACTTACAAATTACAGCAAAAGCTTTGGAGTAGTGCTCGCAAACTTGTTTAGTGAAACAGCCGTAGTTTTAGTCTTTTTTAAAAACCAAAACTAGAACTGAACTACAACTGAACTACAACTGAACTACAACTGAACTAGAACTGAACTAGAACTGAACTAGAACTGAACTAGAACTGAACTAGAACTGAACTAGAACTGAACTAGAACTGAACTAGAACTGAACTAGAACTGAACTAGAACTGAACTAGAACTGAACTAGAACTGAACTAGAACTGAACTAGAACTGAACTAGAACTGAACTAGAACTGAACTAGAACTGAACTAGAACTGAACTAGAACTGAACTAGAACTGAACTAGAACTGAACTAGAACTGAACTAGAACTGAACTAGAACTGAACTAGAACTGAACTAGAACTGAACTAGAACTGAACTAGAACTGAACTAGAACTGAACTAGAACTGAACTAGAACTGAACTAGAACTGAACTAGAACTGAACTAGAACTGAACTAGAACTGAACTAGAACTGAACTAGAACTGAACTAGAACTGAACTAGAACTGAACTAGAACTGAACTAGAACTGAACTAGAACTGAACTAGAACTGAACTAGAACTGAACTAGAACTGAACTAGAACTGAACTAGAACTGAACTAGAACTGAACTAGAACTGAACTAGAACTGACTAGAACTAGAACTAGAACTGAACTAGAACTAGAACTGAACAAGAACTAAACTAGAACTGAACGAGAACTAAACTAGAACCGAACTATAGAACTGATGTTAAAGATTTTTCTTAACTTTAATTTCTGAATTAAAAGCTATTAATGGAAATTAATCTATCATAGTATTCTCCGCTTTCTTAACTAAAACTGTTTATTTTGTTGCATTAAAATTAGTGGACAAGTTATTTTCTCTCTATTGCAAACACCACTGCGAAATACATATAAGAAAAAAATCTTACATCATTCAAATAACAACTCTGTTTACAAATGTCATTTCAGTTTATTTAAATCTAATGTAAATTGTGTATATTTTCACTCTCTTTGTCACTATTTTTCGCACGTATTCCTTATTCTTTCAATTTTGTTTTGTTACTTTTCGTAACACACACATATTGTTGTTTACTCTTTACGCGACAACACTTTTACGCATGACCCACAATAAAAGAACAGGAAAAGAAGAAATTAAAGAAATAAAATAAAAAGGAATGGAAAAAATATAATGCGTAATTAGCTGAAAAAAGAGTTAAATGCAGAAATAACATAAACAATTTCAAATTTTTTTGAATTTGCATCCTAAAAGTAGGCTATGATTTTAAAAATTGCAAAAGGATTTTAATTTTGAGAGAGTTTTCCTGTCTCTTTAGCTAAACAAAATTTTGGGGGGATGTTGGTGGAGTAGTTATTGTAATTGACATTTGTTTTTGTTATTGTTGTTTTTGTTGTTATTATTTAATCTTACGACCGACCCCAATGTACGAAGAGTGCGCCACACTTCAATACACACTCAAAAAAACAATGTTGTCAAAGTTTATGTGCCTGTGTGTATGTGTCAAATAGTAAACATTTTTACACACACATACATACTTTTCATACATGTGGATTGAGGGCTTAAAGCAGAATGGCAGAATAGAAATTGTTATTGTACCGATAAAATTGTTATAAAGGACCTTTTCTGCCTTAATAGTACCAAACTCTGCTCCTGGAAAAACTTTTATCTAGTCTATAGTCTAGTCTATAGTCTAGTCTATAGTCTAGTCAATAGTCTAGTCTATAGTCTAGTATATAGTCTAATCTATAGTCTAGTCTATAGTCTAGTCTATAGTCTAGTCTATAGTCTAGTCTATAGTCTAGTCTATAGTCTAGTCAATAATCTAGTCTATAGTCTAGTCTATAGTCTAGTCTATAGTCTAGTCTATAGTCTAGTCTATAGTCTAGTCTATAGTCTAGTCTATAGTCTAGTCTATAGTCTAGTCTATAGTCTAGTCTATAGTCTAGTCTATAGTCTAGTCTATAGTCTAGTCTATAGTCTAGTCTATAGTCTAGTCTATAGTCTAGTCTATAGTCTAGTCTATAGTCTAGTCTATAGTCTAGTCTATAGTCTAGTCTATAGTCTAGTCTATAGTCTAGTCTATAGTCTAGTCTATAGTCTAGTCTATAGTCTAGTCTATAGTCTAGTCTATAGTCTAGTCTATAGTCTAGTCTATAGTCTAGTCTAGTCTAGTCTATAGTCTAGTCTATAGTCTAGTCTATAGTCTAGTCTATAGTCTAGTCTATACTCTAGTCTATAGTCTAGTCTATAGTTTAGTCTATAGTTTAGTCTATAGTCTAGTCTATAGTCTAGTCTATAGTCTAGTCTATAGTCTAGCCTATAGTCTAGTCTATAGTCTAGTCTATAGTCTAGTCTATAGTCTAGTCTATAGTCTAGTCTATAGTCTAGTTTATAGTCTAGTCTATAGTCTAGTCTATAGTCTAGTCTATAGTCTAGTCTATAGTCTAGTCTATAGTCCAGTCTATAGTCTAGTTTATAGTCTGGTCTATAGTCTAGTCTATAGTCTAGTCTATAGTCTAGTCTATAGTCTAGTCTATAGTCTAGTCTAAAGTCTAGTCTATAGTCTAGTCTATAGTCTAGTTTATAGTCTAGTCTATAGTCTAGTCTATAGTCTAGTCTATAGTCTAGTCTATAGTCTAGTCTATAGTCTAGTCTATAGTCTAGTCTATAGTCTAGTCTATAGTCTAGTCTATAGTCTAGTCTAAAGTCTAGTCTATAGTCTAGTCTATAGTCTAGTCTATAGTCTAGTCTATAGTCTAGTTTTATAGTCTAGTCTATAGTCTAGTCTATAGTCTAGTCTATAGTCTAGTCTATAGTCTAGTCTATAGTCTAGTCTATAGTCTAGTCTATAGTCTAGTCTATAGTCTAGTCTATAGTCTAGTCTATAGTCTAGTCTAAAGTCTAGTCTATAGTCTAGTCTATAGTCTAGTCTATAGTCTAGTCTAGTCTAGTCTATAGTCTAGTATAGTCTAGTCTATAGTCTAGTCTATAGTCTAGTCTATAGTCTAGTCTATAGTCTAGTCTATCGTCTAGTCTATAGTCTAGTCTATAGTCTAGTCTATAGTCTAGTCTATAGTCTAGTCTATAGTCTAGTCTATAGTCTAGTCTATAGTCTAGTCTATAGTCTAGTCTATAGTCTAGTCTATAGTCTAGTCTATAGTATATCTATAGTCTAGTCTATAGTTTAGTCTATAGTCTAGTCTATAGTCTAGTCTATAGTCTAGTCTATAGTCTAGTCTATAGTCTAGTCTATAGTCTAGTCTAGTCTAGTCTATAGTCTAGTCTATAGTCTAGTCTATAGTCTAGTCTATAGTCTAGTCTATAGTCTATAGTCTAGTCTTTAGTCTAGTCTATACTATTACAAAAGTACCTGTACCCCTTAGGTCATGCCTGGTTCTAAAAGCGCTGAGGTTGGTGTTGCTGAGTTCTTTTGTTTAACCTCCCCCAATATCTGAAGAGTGTTTGTCGTTATTGTACAAATTGTATGTTTATGGATACACTTGGGCCAAGAGTACAATTTTGTTTGTTGTCATCGTTTTCTACTTCATTATTTTGTTGTTATGTTAGAGTTGCTGTTGTTTTTATGATACGAACTTATTTTCGTTATTATTTTGTTTGGATTTTTCCTCGTGAACGTTTTTGTGTTCCTTTTTTTTGCACTTTTTAGTGTAACGATTCTTGAAACTCTGTGTATCTACTTTTTCAGTTTATATGTTTGTTAAAGTATGTGTAAGGGAATGAGAGTGTGTATGTACGTGTTGTGCTGTCAGTGTAGAGTAAATGTCAGAGACATTTAGAGTTTTAATACAAAACTTTTGTAGTTGATGCGGATTTTAAGCAGAAAAAAATTTAATAAACATTAAAATATAAACAAATAAACAACGAATTATTAAACAAAAATATAAACAAATTAAGCCAAAAATCCATTTTAATAAATAATATACTTCCAAAGCTTATGTCCTTCAAA
>NW_023994975.1:70000-183849 GCF_015586225.1 Lucilia sericata
CGAGCTGGTTAGTGTTTTATCATACGGCCCACGAACAGGCTGAGGATAATAAGGATTATTTACAGGACTTAAGGCATAAAGTGCAAAAGGTAAGTAGTCGTGGTGAAACAAGTAGCTGTAGTTGCGAAATGGAATTATTTTTATTAATTTTGTTTACAATTTTAGACTCGTGAAAATTTTGAAGGTACCCGAGAGAAAGTCACTGAACTTAAATTGAAATATATGGAAAAGCGAACAGTAAGTAGAACAAACAAAAATATAAAATAAATTTTAACTTTTCGGCTAAAAATAGAGGATCAGCTAAAGAATCTTAATAAGAATTTTAATAAACTATTATTTAAAAGATAAAAATTATCTAAACTTGTATTTTTGAAGTTTAACTAATCTTTGTTAAATAAAGTTAAATTTTATTACATTATTGCTAAATGTAAAATAAATTTTTTGTAATATTTCTGCTTTAAATATGGCAGCACTAAAAAATCTTTAGCTGGAATTATGAACATTCTTGACTAAATGTGATATAACAGTGCCAAGTTTAACTAAACTTTGTTTTTCAAAGTTTAACTAATCTCGGTTATTTGAAGTTTAAGATTTCAAAATCAAATTTTCGGTTAAAAAATTGTTCAATTTGCCCAAAAGAAGTTATATTTTATTTATTGTTGCCATACTTTAAACGAATTTCTAAATTTTTGGAAAAACATGGCAACGCCAAAAACGTTAAGCAGGCAAATGAACAACTTTTTTAACTAATTGTTGTTTAAACTATTAGTTTTAACAAAATATTAATTATTTTGTTAAAAATAATCACAGTTAATCCGAGATTAAATAAATTTGTAAATTATTAACAAAAAATATGGCAACATTTTTAATATTTTGTCAAGAAAATCATAAAACTTTCGTCTAAACATTGTTTAGAAGCTTTCGTTTTCACTAAACTTTATTTTTGCGAGTTTAGCTAAACTTGCTTAAACCAAGTTTAAGACTTTAAAATCATTTTCCTGATTCCATAATGTTCCAATAGTCAGAAAATTGTGTAGATTTTAATTTTATTGTCATATTTTATACAAAATTCTAAGCTAAAAGTTCCTTTTAATAAACGTTTGGAATTATGCTCAGTTAAATCAAGTTTAAGACTCCAAAATTAATTACAAGTTTCTAAAATAGTTCAAAATGCATGAAATAAGTATAGTTTTTTATTTTGTTGGTATTTTCCTTAAAATATCTAACTTAAACTTTAATTTTCCGGGTTTAACTAAACTCGTTTAAACCAAGTTTAAGTCTCCAAACATAAGCCTCAGGTTCCGAAAGATTCTTATAGCAATTAACTAAGTTCGAATTTAATTTCCTTGCTATATATCAAACAAAATTCTAATATATTCCTAAGATTTTACTATAATATTCCCAACTATTTTACACCTCTCTTTCTCTTCCTCTCTTTCTAGAAGCCAGAAGAAAAGTACACCAAACGTGGCTATTTGTTTTTGATGGAAAAAAGTAAGTGTTTATATTAATAAATCTTATTAGAAGTATGTATGTACCTACAAATGTTATCCTTAAATCCTTTCAAAAAAAGGACATACAAAAATTTATATAAACAAAGTCATACAACTTCCCGTCCTTATTAAATTCATTATCATTTCAATGTAAATATTTAATTAAACACACGTCCATTAAAACTTTTGTAAATACATACACAATAAACCGCCATTTTATTTTTAATTTTGAGTGTTAAAAAACTGATATTAACACCCATAATTTAGGTTCTCTTTTGAAAATCTCTCTTTTAGAACCCTTTAAGGCAACATGGACAAAATACTATTGCACATACAAGAAACAGAAAAAGGAGTTTACAATGCTCCAGTTCAATCAAATGAATCACAGTTTCACTAGACCCGAACAGCGCGAAGAAGAGAAACTGACTTTAGTATCGTGCCAAAGACGCGCTTCTGAGTTTGAGAAGAGATTTTGTTTCGATTTGACATTCAAAGAGAAACCGGGTATTGTTTATACATTTCAGGCCTTAAGTGAAGAGGATCGTAGAGCGTGGATTAACGCCATGGATGGTACAGAGCCGGTAGGTGGATTTTACTTACAGTATCAAAAGAATACAAATTTCATATGTGTTTTATCATGTTTAGACCTATTTGGCCCCCGGTAAGGTTAAGGCGGGTGAGGAATATCAATTGGATGAGACCGGTTTTGCTTTTGTGCGCAAATGTATTGAGACTTTGGAAAATCGTGGTCTAGAAGATGAGGGCATTTATCGTAAAAGTGGTGTGGGCACCAAAATATCGAAACTTTTAGCTTTGGGCATGGATCGCAAAAAGGCTGAAAGTGTTTTCAACGAGGAACAATATAGGGATCTCATGGAGAGCAATACTATAGCCAGTGCTCTTAAAACATATTTGCGTAATCTAAATGAACCGCTAATGACTTATCGCTATCACAGTGGTTTTATAGAGGCAGCCAGTAAGTGGTCATATTAGCTTTATATATAGTTTAAACGGAATCTCAATTACGTTGTTATTTTTTCTAGAACAAGAAAATCTAAATCAACGTGTTCATGAAGTTCATAAGTTGGTTTATAAATTGCCTCAATCAAATTTCGAAATGCTTGACATGGTCATCAGACATTTGACCGAGTAAGTACAAGGTTTTCTTTTAACATAGCTATAGCCTCTTAATATCTTTTATTTCGTTCTTCTACAGAGTCTCTCGTAAATTCGAGAAAAACAAAATGTCTGTCTTCAATTTGGGTGTGGTATTTGGTCCCACTCTCTTGAGGCCTCAAGAGGAAACAGTAGCTGCCATATTGGATATTAAGTTTAACAATATTGTTATTAATATTCTTATCGAAAACTATGAACGCATCTTCAAGAATGATCCCAGTGCGGTGGGCGCTCACATCCAGTCGAATTCGAGCAGTCCTCCGGTAAGGGTACCACGTGCCAGTCAAGCCAATAAATCACTGTCAGCGGGCGGTGGTGGTGGTTCGGTGGGTCGCAATTCCATGTATTCTCCACAACAAGTCTACCGTGTAGTGACAAAATCTAATTTTACCGATTCTCCCATGTCTTCGAGTTTACAGAACATTCCTAATGGCATGATTTATGGTACGAGCGGCGGGGGTGGAAGTGGTGGCGGGAGCAGCGGTGGCAACTCTGGGGTTATCACTTCAAATGGTACTAATGGTGGTCTGCTGGCTGCCCATGCCACAAATGGTGGCAGTGGTCCCAAAAGTCTGGGTATGAGTGTAAATATGGGCAGTGTTAAGAATTTGCATTCAATGTCGCAGAGCGACATCAGTATGCGCCGCAATAATGCCAACGAGGCCGTCTATGGCATTTTAACCGCCAACACCAATGGTGGCCTAACGGCTCATCATGCTACACCGGCTAATGCCACCAATTTAAGGCATGATTATCTAATGGCCACAGCCACACCGGCCTCTACGTCCATTTACAGTACGAATACCTCCGGCAATCGCATTAGTTTAAATAATGTCTCACCACCCACATTGGCCATGCGCAAGGAAGCCCTATATGGTACTGGAAGTGGGCCCCAGCAACATCCACCAGTCCAGCTGCAGCGCAGCAATCATCTGCCATATGCCTCTAATAAACATTATCCCTCGGGTGCTGCTGCCTCAACATCTAGTTCCAACGAAAGCGTTTGTGATTCTCTGTCATCGACGAATGGTGGGGGCGGAGGAGGCGGTAGCGGTCGTTTATTATCCGCCCGCGGTTCTATTGATTATGTGCCACATTCCTCACAAGCTACATCGTTGTCCACACTGTTGGGTTCTCAGGTGGATGATGTGGTTACCGCAACGGCTGCTCCTTCTATGATAGTGGGCAGTACGGGTAGTTCACCAAATGAGTATGGTACGACACCGCAAAAGGTGCATCGCAATAAAGATGTTACGCAAATAAAAGGGATTTAGAAGCTGGCACAGCGTAAGTAAAGAATTTTGAAGTGAGTGGGAACTGAAATTATTATATTTTTTATTTTGTTGTGTCTTTAGGCGAGTACGTACTCTTTACGCTTGTTTGGGCGAGAGCGAAGGTGAACTATCATTTGAACCAAATCAAATTATAACAAATGGTAAGTTGTTAAATAACATAGATAGATAGATAGATAGATAGATAGATAGATAGATAGATAGATAGATAGATAGATAGATAGATAGATAGATAGATAGATAGATAGATAGATAGATAGATAGATAGATAGATAGATAGATAGATAGATAGATAGATAGATAGATAGATAGATAGATAGATAGATAGATAGATAGATAGATAGATAGATAGATAGATAGATAGATAGATAGATAGATAGATAGATAGATAGATAGATAGATAGATAGATAGATAGATAGATAGATAGATAGATAGATAGATAGATAGATAGATAGATAGATAGATAGATAGATAGATAGATAGATAGATAGATAGATAGATAGATAGATAGATAGATAGATAGATAGATAGATAGATAGATAGATAGATAGATAGATAGATAGATAGATAGATAGATAGATAGATAGATAGATAGATAGATAGATAGATAGATAGATAGATAGATAGATAGATAGGTAGATAGATAGATAGATAGATAGATAGATAGATAGATAGCTGATAGAACAGTGACAATAAATGATAAAGACTCTCCACTGGGAAACACTAACTCTAGAACTGATCTAAAGAAGAAGAACTACCTTTAGAATATCATTTGTTCAGAAACCGCTCCATAAATTGATTGCCGATGATCAAAATTAGGTCAAAATTCAAAAATTGCTAACGAATTGGTACCTAGACTACTTCCTAGCGGCCTATTTTCGGAAACTGAAGTGTTTCCTTTTGCACTTGTTCCCGAACTAGTTACATTATTCAAAATTAAGTCAAATAAAATTTTTACTAACATTTTATAATTTTGTTCCCATTTCTAGTTGGTTTTTCACATGAACCTGGCTGGTTGCAAGGCACATTAAATGGTAAAACAGGACTTATACCAGAAAACTATGTTGAACACTTAAAACCATACCATTAGTCATGTAAGTCTAATCATCAATTATCTTTATACATACTACATATATTTTATATATTTAATTATATATAAAAAATAATAATAAAAAAATTAAACATTAAAAACATAATTATTATAAAAAAACATACAAACATTAATAAATAATTAGTGATAAATTGAATTAATTTATATTAAAGAGAAAAACCTAAAATTTAAACGAAAAAACAATGAATTGTAAAAGAAAAGAAAACAGACAAGAAAATGTGATGTTTTGCAAAACCAGATAAATTAAAAAGGAAATTTTTTTTAAATGTATAAAAAAAGAAAATTATACAGAAAAATTAAGCACAAAATTGAAATAAATTAAACTAAATAGTTTAGCAAGTGTTTGTTCTATGTGAATTAAAAAATTCTTTTTTTTAGAAAAGAATTTAATTTTTGGCAGAAAAAAAAAACTAAAAACAATTCCTATTAAAAAAAAAAAAATATAACAAACAAACCAGTTTACTTTAAAATGACAAAAAGAAAGAGAAATTTAATTATTTTAAGTTTTTAGGGTCTTTTTGTTGGTTAAATTTCTGTGAAATAAAATTTAGTTTTAAAGAATTTTTTTTTTTCGTTTGTTATAGATGATTTAGCTATTTTGATACTAAATATTTAGTTATACAAAAAAAAAAAAATTAAAAATTTATAATTAAAGTAAAAGCTTTTTACGCACATTTTTACATGTTATTTAAAAGAAAATGTAAAATATTTATTTATGAACTATAAAACTTTGTAATATTTATAATAATTTCCTTTAAAAAGTAAAACTATATAAATCTATAAATGTATTATATTGATATTAAATATAAAGAAGCTGGAAAACAAAAACAAAAACGAATTAAACCCATCTAAGCTAAAAAAAACAAAAAACAAAACCCCAAACTTTTTCTCTAAGCTTCAAAACTTATTGTTGTTGTATTTGAAAAAAATAATATAAATTTAAAAAAACAAGGCTTTTAAGTTTTAAAGCAAATTTAACTAAATATTTTTGCTATAAAAATGTCTTTAAAAAAAGAAGATTTTATATAAAAAGTTAGAAAATAATTTTTTTTTAATTTTTTATATAAAATCTTTTTCTAAAATTATATAAAAATTTATAATTATAAACGATAAAACCCCCCCAAACTTGAAACGCTTACTTTGTATATACAAAATTAAATTTTTACCAAAACTAAAAGTGTATTTTTTTTTTGTAATTATATTTTTTCGTAATAATTTTTTAAAATTTTAATTAAAATTAAACCGTTAAATCTAAACCAATAATAAGGCATATCACCGATTTCTTAATAAAGCGAAGAAACTTTAAACTTAAAAAAAATTTATACTTTTGCTAAAGGAAACTGTTTTTTTTATTAAAAAAAGTTCCTAGACTTTTTTTAAACTTTTAAAAATGTAACATTTAATTTCATTGTAAATATGATAATCTGTGATATGCCCTATTCTTACCCATGGAATAATGTCAAACTCGTTTTGAATTTAAATTTATAAAAATTTAAAATTTAAAAAAAATTTAAATTATTAAAAACCCACTTTTAAAGACAACTGAATCCAAATTGTTGTTCCAAAACTGTTTCTAAAACTCATAAAAATTTTAATAATTTTTTTTAAATTGTAGTAATTTTAGAAAAATGTTAAAAATTTAAAATTAACTTTTAGAAAAAAATCTATATAAAAATTCTTCTTAACTAGGCTTTAACAAAAATTATAAAATTTAAATCAAAAAATTAATAATTTTGCTGAAAAACTTTAACATTGTTTTCAAAATAACATTTTCAAGAATGAATACAAACAGAACTAGTTCAAATTCAGTTCGCAAGTACTTTTAGAGAGTTTACTAGGAACCTAAACTTGATACTAGTTATATACTGGTTCTTTATTAGTTTTTAGCGAAGAGTTCTTCAAGTATTTTGCAATATTTCTTCACAATCTTGATAATTTTAAAGTTACTGGAAAAAGAACTAGTTCTTAAACTGTTCGTATAAAGTTGTACATATTCTGAAAGATTGCCTAGAACTAAAACTAAATAAAATTTTTGAATTAGTTCTAGAACATGTGCAATAGGAACCATTTCGAAATCATAAAGAGTAGTCTCTTCGCGATTATTTCTCGAACTAGTTCTCTTGAACATTATCGTGGCTTTAAAGTTCTTTTAAAGTGTTGCTTAAGGAACTTTTTTTCTTACACTTGCCATTGTCATTGTCGCCATTGCTTCTAGAACTATAGCTCTCCGGAATATTATTTTGATTGTAAAGAATGAATACAAACAGTATCAGTTCTAGTTCAGTTCAAACTGCGCAGCAACATTACTACTAAAACTAGTTCTCCGGAATATTACTTTGAAGTGTTAAAGTATTTCTTAAAGTTTGTCTTCTAAGGATTCCCTAGAACTAAAACTAAATAAAAATAAATCTTCAGCTCAATTTTTGAATTAGTTCTAGAGCAAGTGCAATCGGAACCATATTTCGAAATCATGAAGAGTAATCTTGTCGCGA
Source organism: Lucilia sericata (assembly GCF_015586225.1). Lineage (NCBI taxonomy): Eukaryota > Metazoa > Arthropoda > Insecta > Diptera > Calliphoridae > Lucilia > Lucilia sericata. The sequence goes on from NW_023994975.1 coordinate 77,566, forward strand.
TTATTTCTCAAAGTAGTTCTCATGAACATTATTCTGGCTTTAAAGTTCTTTTAAAGTGTTGCTTAAGGAACAAGAATAAATAGAAACAGAATAAGTTTATGTTCAGTTTAAATAACACACTTGCTGCTAGTCGCCATTGCTTCTAGAACTAGCTCTACGGAATATTATTTTGATTGTTAAGAATGAATACAAACAGAATTAGTTCAAGTGCAGTTTAAACAGTGTACTATTACTTCTAGAACTAGTTCTCCGGAATATTACTTTGAAGTTAAAGTATTTCTTAATAGATTGCTAGGATCATATTCTTTGAACCTATTTATTTTCGTTCTAAACAATATCTTGATAAAAATTATTTAACTTAATTTTTGAGTTTATTCTAGAACGAGTTCAAACCGAACGAATTCAAACTGATGAAGAGTAATTTTGTATTTAGTGCCATTACTTTTCAAACTAGTTCTCTTCAACTTTCTTCTGATTATAAACTTCTTTTAAAGTATTAGTTAAGGAACCTTTACTAGACTCCTTATGAGTAATGCAGACGGTATGTAGTGATCATTGAAAAGTAAGTTGTTGAATAAGTACAATTCATTACCATGTTTTTGCTGGGATTATCTTCAAAAAAATTCTTTAACTCAACTTTTGAATTTGATCTAGTTCTAGAACAAGTGCAAACAGAATATGAAGTGGTTCTGTTCTCGATTACCAACCTTGGAGAGCAAGAACTAGTTCTCCTAAACATTATTACGATTCTAAAGTACTTTTGAAAGAGTTTTCCTGGAACTAATTATTCATATATTGGTTCTATATACATAACTTCTATAGGTGACTAACTAACTAATTCCAATCTTGACAAAATCAAAATTAACTAGTTCTAGAATTGTTCGTGAGATTCTCTAAATATTCTTCAAAACTAGTTTCATCCACACAGCACCAATTCCGATAGGAATATTATTGAACTGAAATTATTAGCCTCAAATTAACAAAACCAAAGTCATGGCAAAAAGAACTAGTTCTAGAATTGTTCGTGAGATACTCTAAATATTCCCTAAAACAAGTCTCAATTCGAAACCATTATCACTGTTTATAGAACTCTCTGTAGATTAGTATGAAGGCCAAGTAAAACTGTAAAATTGATTTCAATCTTGACAAAGAACTAGTTCTAGAATTGTTCGTAAGATTCTCTAAATATTCCCTGAAAACCAAGTCTTTAATTCGAAACCATTATCAATGAAGAAAGATCTGATTTCAGAACTTTTTGTTGATCGAACGCTTTCACAAAATCAAAGTCGTTCCAAAAACAACTAGTTTTAGAATTGTTCATAAGATTCTCTAACCATTATCACTGACTTAAGATCGAAAATAGATCCAGCAAATATTCCCCAAAAAGAAGTTTCAAATAAAACCATTATTACTGAGGAATGGTTTGATTTCAGAACTCTCTGTAGATTGAACATAGACTCTATAATGCTTCCACAGCATCAATTCCGAAAATAAATTTTTTTGAACTTAAATCATTGGACTCAAGGCCAAGCAAAACTGTAAAATTGCTTCCAATCTTGACAAACTAGTTCTAGAATTGTTCGCGAGATTCTCTAAATATTCCCCAAAACAAGTTTCAAATAAAATCAATATCTCTAAAGAAATATCTGATTTGAGAACTCTCTGTAAATTAAACATAGACTCTATAATGCTTCCACAACACCAATTCCGAAAGTAGAAGAACTTTTTAGAAAAAGCTCCCAATTTTGTACCAAAAAAGCTATAAATTTTTAATCTTTTTAAAGAAAAATCAGTTTGACATTATTTCCCCTAATCACCACCTTCATTTTGCTAAAACAAGTCAAATCCCATAAATTTATAAAATTTAAAAATATTTAAGTTCCCAAAAACATTACAAAATGACAAACAACTTACACCGATTTAATATGAACAGCAACAAAAGAATGATTTTGTCTTACCTAAAAATAAAAAAATAAAAATTCCATTAAAAAAAATTATTTTTTTAAAAAGTATATTTTTAAAAATTATTTAAATGTGATATTTAATTATTTCTATGCAAACAAAAATAAAAACAATAAATCCCCCAAGCCAAGTTCAACATTATATTTTAAAAACAACCTTAAAAAAACCATTCCATTTTTATAAAAAAAAAATACAAAATCCTTCTCCTACAACAAAAAAATAAAATATTCCAATATTTTTTTTCCAAAAAAAACTTTAAATAAATGTATATAATTTTTTTTAATTTCCCTTTATAATTGTATAATAATTTATTTTAACATATTTTCAGTTTTAAATTGTATTATAAATAATTTTATATTTAAGTTAAAAAAAATTAAAAAAAAAAAAACATAATTATATTTAAAAAATTGTTGTTTAGCACTTTTTGTTTAAAAGCACAACAAATCTAATTTTATATTTAAAAAAATTTATAAAATTTAAAACAAAAAAAAAAAAAAAAAATCAATTGCGCCTTATTGAAAACAAATTCAATTTCTGTTTTTTTAATTTAAAATTTTATAAGAAAAAATTTTAGAAAAAAAAAACTATTTTGTATATAAATCAAATTTAATTTCTTTACTTTTTTTGCTTTAAATTGGAAAACATTTTTCTTAAACAACCCCCCTTGTTATATCTTTTTTTTGTTGTTAATCTTAGTTTAATATTTAATTTTATAATTTTAATTTAAAAATTCTAAAATAAAACATAATTTATCCTTTAAACTTTAATATAAAAGAAAATAATTATTATAAAATTATAAAAATATTAATAATAATGATAATTATAATAAATAATATTAAATGAACAACCCACATGCCACTATTAAATATACATAAATATATTATTATATTCTATAAATGTACATTTTTAATAAATATTAAAAACGAAAGAAAAAAAAAAACAAAATATTAAAACAAAAAAATAATAAACATAAAATGAAAATAATCTAGTTATTGTAATATGTGAAGTAATAATTATTAAAAGAAAAGAAAAATTATACTGAAAATAAATTATATAAAAAAATTTAAATGCTTTTTATTTAGACAATTTAGAACTGAACTAGAACTGAGCAAGAACTTAACTAGAACTGAACTATAACTGAACTATAACTGAACTAGAACTGAACTAGAACTGAACTAGAACTGAACTAGAACTGAACTAGAACTGAACTATAACTGAACTATAACTGAACTAGAACTGAACTAGAACTGAACTAGAACTGAACTAGAACTGAACTAGAACTGAACTAGAACTGAACTAGAACTGAACTAGAACTGAACTAGAACTGAACTAGAACTGAACTAGAACTGAACTAGAACTGAACTAGAACTGAACTAGAACTGAAATAGAACTGAACTAGAACTGAACTAGAACTGAACTAGAACTGAACTAGAACTGAACTAGAACTGAACTAGAACTGAACTAGAACTAGAACTGAACTAGAACTGAACTAGAAATGAACTAGAGCTAAACTAGAGCTGAACTAGAACTGAACTAGAACTGAACTAGAACTGAACTAGAACTGAACTAGAACTGAACTAGAACTGAAGTAGAACTGAACTTGAACTAGAACTGAACTTGAACTAGAACTGAACTAGAACTGAACTAGAACTGAACTAGAACTGAACTAGAACTAGAACTGAACTAGAACTGAACTAAACTGAACTAGAACTGAACTAGAACTGAACTAGAACTAAACTAGAACTGAACTAGAACTGAACTAGAACTGAACTAGAACTGAACTAGAACTGAACTAGAACTGAACTAGAACTGAACTAGAACTGAACTAGAACTGAACTAGAACTCAACTAGAACTGAACTAGAACTGAACTAGAACTGAACTAGAACTGAACTAGAACTGAACTAGAACTCAACTAGAACTGAACTAGAACTGAACTAGAACTGAACTAGAACTGAACTAGAACTGAACTAGAACTGAAGTAGAACTGAACTTGAACTAGAACTGAACTTGAACTAGAACTGAACTAGAACTGAACTAGAACTGAACTAGAACTGAACTAAAACTGAACTAGAACTGAACTAGAACTGAACTAGAACTGAACTAGAACTGAACTAGAACTAAACTAGAACTGAACTAGAGCTAAACTAGAGCTGAACTAGAACTGAACTAGAACTGAACTAGAACTGAACTAGAACTGAACTAGAACTCAACTAGAACTGAACTAGAACTGAACTAGAACTGAACTAGAACTGAACTAGAACTGAACTAGAACTGAAGTAGAACTGAACTTGAACTAGAACTGAACTTGAACCAGAACTGAACTAGAACTGAACTAGAACTGAACTAGAACTAGAACTGAACTAGAACTGAACTAAAACTGAACTAGAACTGAACTAGAACTGAACTAGAACTGAACTAGAACTGAACTAGAACTAAACTAGAACTGAACTAGAACTGAACTAGAACTGAACTAGAACTGAACTAGAACTGAACTAGAACTGAACTAGAATTGAACTAGAACTGAACTAGAACTGAACTAGAACTAAACTAGAACTGAAATAGAACTGAACTAGAACTGAACTAGAATTGAACTAGAACTGAACTAAACTAGAACTGAACTAGAATTGAACTACATAGAACTGAACTAGAACTGAACTAGAACTAAGCTAGAACTGAACTGGAACTGAACTAGAACTGAACTGAACTAGAACTGAAATAGAACGGAACTAGAACAGAACTGGATTAGAACTGAAATAAATAATTTTACTTTACGTTGAAAGAAGAATTCGTATCGGACATGCCAGAGTAGGCTCAGAAAATGATTTTATATAATCATAGGTTATTCTAATTTTGTCTTTTACTTTATACTTTTGAACTTGACTACATATTGTTTGATTAATGAAACGTGCCAAAAAATTCTAAGATTTTTTTCAAACTCAAAGATTCGTTAGGTTTGTGTCTTAACTTTTAAGTGGTTCATTTTAATGAAATGTTTTTAAATTCGACATACAGATGGCGCTTTAAGGCTATAGCTACATGATTTATTAAAAATATTATTCAACAAACCTTGATTTTTCGGCATTTCCTCTAGTTTAGTTGATGTATCCGCTTCAGAGAAATTTTATCGGAATTACACTAACACAATTTAATTTTTAAGATTTAATAAATTTTCAAAATTTAATTTGCACATATTTTATTGGCTTTACTTAAAACATTGCTTTTTAAATTTTTTTTTCTGAGATTTCAATCTTCTTTTATTTTTATATATTTTTCTTCATTTGATTTGCTTTTTTAACTTTCTTGTGGATTTTCATACTTTTAAATTTTCATTATTAAAACGATTTCACTTTGATTTTTATATTTTTATTAATTTCATTTAATTTTTATTTTATTAGTGATTTTCTAGAATTAACACTTTATTTTTCTTTATTTTTTAAATTTGAATTTAATTTTGATTTTTATATATTTTTTTCATTTTATTTTTTCCGATAAAACCTTTTTATTTATTAATAAATTTTTTCTTTATTTAATTGATTTTTTTAGCACTTTTATTTTTATCTGCTCATTTATTTAGAAATTGCTTATTTTTGAATTTTTTCTTATTTAAAATTATTTCAATTACGAATTTTCAATGATTTTTTCTAAAGGATTAACGAGTTGTTTTTAAGGAATACATATATGTAAATAATGGCAGCCCTACATTATCAATGAGAATATGTTAGTGAAACTTTGGTTTTTGCAACATCTACCCATGCAGCTTTTTCCTATGAACACTAACGATTGCAATCTCAAGTTACGGAAGCTCTAACTCACTAATTCTATACGAAGTTGCCACATTAATAAAATTCCTAAAAATTATCAAGTTCACAAACCATTTACACCACAAATACAACTTCTACTTTTCCTTAAAAACTCATCGGTAATCTTTTCTTATTGACTACAACTACAATAACAGAACACGAACAATCACGCTACTAAAACAATGACGTCATTAGTAAATTTGCAAAAATTTCAATGGACTAAAACAACGTGAAATTCAAAGAAACCCACAATTAAACACTTTTATTTTATAAAATGAACATTAACTTACATTTTACACTAATTTTCACTTTTATTAAAACACTTTTTACAATTATTTTTCGATTTTTATTAGACACGAACTATTTATGCGACCGACACGAACAACTTGACTTATTAGACTGAAAAATGCAATGAAGAGCAACAAGTGAGAACAGTTATGCGATTTGAGAATAATACAGGGTTGACAAAGTTAGAATTAATGTAATTATTAGTGGGGAACAGGTATGTGGTATAAGGAAAGGGATATTTAGTATTATGGAATACATACTAAATTAAAATTGACTTGTATTAATATAAAAAAAAGAATTATTTGAAAAAATATTTATCCACATTAAGAATATTTAATTGGAATACCCAATTGGTTTCTTACTCAGAAAAAAATAATAATTGGAAAAGAGTAGCGTTACTGACTGACTGATTCATCACCGCACAGCCCAAACGGCTGAACCTAGAATCATGAAATTTTGACAGTAGATGTGTTTTTGATTATGTAGTTCCACTAAGAATAATTTTTTTTTAATGGGGAAAAAACGGGTAAAACAGGTTTTCTTAATTATCTTACATAATATTAGGGATACAAGAAAGATTTTAAATGTATCTATATCTACTCTTAAAATGTAATATTTATTGAAACAAAATATTTGTTATTTCACTGGGGAAAAAAGTACTAAAAAAGGAGAAAAACGGGAAATTTAATTTTATTCAAAATCATTGAGCCAATTTTTATAAAATTTTAAAAAATTGTTAATTTACTCCTATAAAATATGCTATTGATATGTATATTATTTTGGAATTCGGATACTAAGCTCCATATAGGACCAAATTCGAGTAAATTATTTGGTACCTTTTTGAAAGCACAATTTTTCTGTAACAAATGAATGCAGATTTGAATCGTTTGAGTTTTATCTGTGATATATAGATTTAAAACGGAATATTTTGTAATTTAAATTTTTTGAAAAAGTATTAGACGAAAAGATATTTTTTTTATTAGTACTTTCCATAAAGGAAGAATTTATTCCACTTTTTCTTTTTTCAAATGATAATCTTTGTATGTTCTATTAAACATAGGCGGTCCTTATTGAATAAACATTTTTAGTATAGAACTTTTTAGTACTTTTTACCTCATAAATAGTACTTTTTGAATTTTCTAATATATTAAACCTAGAAACATAAATTTGAAATGCATGTTCTAACTAAATAGTAATCCGTAAGTGGGAGCTTTTTGGTACTTTTCCATTCTTCAAATGGTACCTTTTGGATTCTATATAATAGGGAACCGGAACACATGGCACACGGTCCTTATTAAATGATAATTTATTGAGAGACATTTTTGTACGTTTTCGTTTTTCAGATGGTACTTTTTGATTTTTTTACGATATTGAACATTGAAGTATAAAATCTAATATGTAGGGGCCTGAGTGAATGAGAATCTAATGTAAAGGACATTTGGTACGTCATATTATATTTTTTTGAATTTTCTATAATATTGAACACAGAAACATTTTATTGAATGAGAATTTCTAAGAGGTATTTTATAGTACTTTTTTTTCTTCAAATAATACTTTCGAAAATTTCTACAATGTGAAAACTAAACGAATGAAACTTAAAATATACGCTGCTTATTGAATGCGAATTTATTCACGTGTTAAAAACAATAACATTAAAAAACTTCTAATTAATTAAAATTTTCTATAAAAGTAATCAAAATTTTGTATGTATTTAATATCGGTTAGGGTAGTGAAGCACCCAGGGTATTCTAGTCAATTATAAGCGATTTTTTACAAACAAAATTTTCACAGTCCAATGAAATTAAATTTTGTAAAAACTTTTAAAATCAATTTGACTCGATTTCATGTAATTTTAGGTGCTGAAACGGAATCTGATATCCGTTTTTCTTTATCACCCATAGTTTTCTCGGAATATGTTATTGAATATTTAGTTCATATATTACGACCAAATAATACTAGTGAAATTTATTTAAAATTTGTTTTTTCATCGTTGGCTGTGTAATTAATATGTAGTTTTTTTTTTTGGAAAACTAAAATAAGGCCAATATCTACTTTTTACGGCCCTCAATACAACTTCATTATACAAATTTTTTAATCTAGTTTAAAAAAATTTTATATTTGCTGAAAGTGCTTCGATTTACAAGATATTATTGGAAATTATATTTTATAATTTCCGAATTATAGAAATTCTAAAAATTTTTCCATATTTTCGACCTATTTATATTTTTTCCCAATTTTTAAAATAAATATTTTTGGTTTAATTTCATTTAAAATTAATCTAAAATTAAGGTCTTTATTTAACAGTAAAAAAATTACTTGAAACCTATGGAATTTAGATAAAAAGGAACTTTTACAAATTTAAATTAAAATTTTTTTTTCATTATAATTTTTTTCAAATCGAAATTATTTATTAAATTAATTCAAATTTAACATTTATTAAACTTATTATAAAAATTTTCACAAATATTGAATATAATTTTACAAAAACCTATTTGAAACCCTTTTTCAGATTATTTTCAAAATACCTACATTTTGGAGATAATAAAAATCATAGCAACCCTACACTATCAATGAGAATGTATTAGTGAAAATTTCGTTTTTGCAACAGCTTCCTATGCAGCTTTTTCTGAGAACACTAACAACAACAATCCTGAGTTACGGAAGCTCTATTCACTAATAAAACTTGCATTAAAACAGTAGTTGCCACACTATTGCTGAGATCCCAAAAATTATCAAGTTCACAAACCATTTATACCACAAATACAACTTCTACTTTTCCTTAAAAACTCATCGGTAATGTTTTCTTATTGACTACAACTACAATAACAGAACACGAACAATCACGCTACTAAAACAATGACGTCATAAGTAAATTTGCAAAAATTTCAATGGACTAAAACAACGTGAAATTCAAAGAAACCCACAATTAAACACTTTTATTTTATAAAATGAACATTAACTTACATTTTTCACTAATTTTCACTTTTGTTTAAACACTTTTTACAATTATTTTTCGATTTTTATTAGACACGAACCATTTATGCGACCGACACGAACAACTTGACTTATTAGACTGAAAAATGCAATGAAGAGCAACAAGTGAGAACAGTTATGCGATTTGAAATGAAGTAGGGTTGACAAGTTAGAATTAATGTAATTGATGGTGGGGGAACATGTTTGTGATATAAGGTAAGGGATATTTAGTATTATGGAATACTAAATTAAAATGTACTTGTTTAGTATATAAAAAAGAAGGATTATTTGGAAAAATATTGTTTAATTAAAATTCCCAATTGATTTACTCAGAAAATGGTTTTTGTATTTCAATACAAATTTCAAATATTTTTTATGAAAATTAGTAACAACTTTTAGTTATTGAACAGACTTATATATTTAATCCAATATGACTTTTGTCAGACTATTTTCATTCAGAATATTTAAAAAAAAATAAAAAATGTGAATTTGTTTGTTTTTCAATATTATTATATTTATTTATCGTAAAAAAAAAATTGTAAAAACAAAATGTGAAATATCAAGTGAGAATACTATATTCGGTTGTGCCGAATCTTAAATACCCTCCACCAGCCAGCTATTTTTTATTAAAACCCATTTAACTATCCAATTTACAGATAATATTTATGCATATGAAAAACTAATTTTGATTAGCTTCAGAAAAATTTATATTAAGTCATTTTCGGATATGGACCTTGAACGGGGCATATGTCTTATTATGAGCTGATCTTGCCGATGCCAAAAGATTTAGGAGAATGATTTGTATACATATTTACAAACCGACGTCGATATTTTTAATGAACAAAATTCGTTTAAGTGATTTTTGAAACGTTGTTGATAAGCTTATATCGGAACTATGACCAAAAACATTTTGGCAGAATGATTTATCTATACACAGAATACATTTAATAATGAATTATGAATTGTATTAAGTGATTTTCAGAAGTGAACTTTATATGGGAGCTAAGGTAAATTATGGACCGATCTGGTAAAAATTCTGTATAATGGTTTATATGTATAAAATACACATTTATATCGAATTTTATCCCGATAACTTTGATTGTCAATGTGTGTTTAAGTAATTTTCGCAAATGGGAGTTGTGACCAATTATGGACCGATCAGGAAAAAATTTCTCATAATGATTTCAAGTCGAATTTTACTCCAATAGCTTTAATGAAATTAAATTAATTAATGAAATATGTGCGTTTAAGTAATTTTCGGAAGTGGACCTTATATGGGAGCTATGACCAATAATTCGGAAAAAATTTGGTAGAATATTTTGTATGTAGACAAAACATATTCAAGTCGAATTTTATGACAATAAATTTATTTATTAATGAAATATGTGCGTTTAAGTGATATTCGGAAGTGGACTTTATATGGGAGCTATGACCAATTGTAGACCGATACAGATCTACGTTGATATTGGTAACGATATATTTGAGTTGGTAACGATATATTTGAGGAAGTTATTAACGGTAAACTAATTTCCGGAAAACTAAATTTTCAACTGATTTATTGACATTTTAGACATACATACATATACTAATTTTGAATAATTTGAATTTAACCTTCACAGTTTATGGGTTAAAATTATTTGATTTTAAGAAAACTTGAGATATATGTTTCCTATTATCTGACATATTATATTTTGAAAAGATTTTCTATAAAAAGCTGAACAGTAACGAATAATTTAAGACAAATTTTAAAAATATTAAAAAGAAATTTTTTCTCCGAAAACCTTAAAATTCTAATCGCCAGTAGCCCTTATTTATTATCGTTGGTCTGTGTAATATCTTTCTTACGCCCTTCCAATTGACTTCGTTATTAAAACTTTAATTTTTTTAATCTAATTTAAAACATTTTTATATATGCAAATCTTAGAAATTATCTTTTATAATTTTCAAGTTGTAGAAATTTTAAAATTGAAATTTAAAAGTTTTTCCATAAAATAGTCTATTTTCTATAAATTTTCTAAAAATCGTTCATTGTTTTTGACCGATTTATATTTTTTCCCAATATTTGTAAGATAAAAAAACACTGAAAAACCTTTTCAAATTTAAATTTGTTCATTATAGTTTTTTTCAAATTTATAAAAAATAATCTAAATTATTTATTAAATTTGCTAAAATTTAATAATTAATAAAAATATTCTTAAATTTTTCACAAATATTGAATTTAATTTTACAAAAACCTATTTGAAACCCTTTTTCAAATAATTTTCAAAATACCTACATTTAGAAGATAATAAATATCATAGCAACCCTACACTATCAATGAGAATGTATTAGTGAAAATTTCGTTTTTGCAACAGCTTCCTATGCAGCTTTTTCCTGAGAATATTAACAACAACAATCCTGAGTTACGGAAGCTCTACTCACTACTAAAACTTGCATTCATAAAGTTGTTGCCACATTTTTACTGAAATCCCTAAAAAATTATCAAGTTCATCAACCTTTTATACAACAAATACAACTTCTACTTTTCCTTAAAAACTCCGGTAATCTTTCCTTATTAACTACAACTACAACAGAACACAGCACGAACAATCACGCTACTAAAACAATGACGTCACCAGTAAATTTGCAAAAATTTCAATGAATTTAAACAACGCGAAATTTATAGAAACCCACAATTAAAAACTTTTATTTTATAAAATGAACATTAACTTACATTTTTCACTAATTTTCACTTTTATTTAAACACTTTTTACAATTATTTTTCGATTTTTATTAGACACGAACCATTTATGCGACCGACACGAACAACTTGATTTATTAGACTGAAAAATGCAATGAAGAGCAACAAGTGAGAACAGTTATGCGATTTGAGAATGAAATAGGGTTGACAAAGTTAGAATTAATGTATTTGATGGTGGGGGAACAAGTTTGTGGTATAAGGAAAGGGATATTTAGTATTATGGAATACTAAATAAAAATGGACTTCTTTTAGTATATAAAAAAGAAGGATTATTTGGAAAAATATTTATTAACAATAAGAATTGGTTTTTAATTTGAATAAATTTGGCGAATTGTTTCTTAAAATTGTTTATTAGAAAAATAAAATAATATAATAAAATAATAAAAAATATTGTAAATTCCAGCTTATTTTAATATAGATTTTTTGGTTTCTTTTGTAAAAGATGGTATTCCATTTGCTAACACTAACTTTAAATATAATAAATATATTGGAAGTTTTTTTCACGAAATTGTCTTAGAAAACTACTTTTTATTCTCAGAACAGTATTGGTAGTGAGTTAGTGCTATGGTATTTTGCAGCCCAAAAAAGTTATTCCCCAATGTACATAGATAACTTGTTGTCTCAATCCCCTTTTACCGATTTTGTCAATATTTCGTTTCGCTGAAAAATAACAAGATATGTATTCAGAAAATGGAAGTTAAAGTTTTTTTTTCATAAAGATTTGTTGGTTTGGAAAGCCAAGTTATTCAGACATAAATTCTGGATATGAAAGGATTTAGAAATTATTATGAAATTTAGTAATTAGTAATTTAGTTTTCAAAGTTTGTTTGTTTCTTTAAAATATATAAAAAATCATTCCGAGACAATACAGTGGCGAGTCATAATGTTCAAATTGCACATGGATTGATTTAAAACGTGGGCCAGAAATCCCATTTTCATATGACATATTAACGCTGAAGATTTAAAAAAAAATATTAAAAATTCAAAATGGAGGTGAAAATCTTCAAAAATTTACTGAATTGAATATTCAAAATACAAATATTTATTCAAAATGTAAGAACCAAGTTTTAAAAATTAACTACCGGTTTCTCTAAATGTGAAAGAACATTTTCCTTCTTATAAATATATTGAAACAACAAATAAATTAAAATTTTTTTTTTAATATACATATTTATAAGAATGTAAAGGATGCAATTTTAAATAAATATATTTTATGGGTTAATGAGCGCTAATCAGAAATATCCAAACTAGCATTTTTTTAAATTGATCACATTCGAGTCATTCATGACTCTTCTGCACGATTAAAATGATGATCATAGTGATTCATAATGTCGGTTACAGACAAATACAATAATACAGAAAACAGTTTTTGTTTTTCCGACTGCGCGAAATATAACTACAAAATAAATTTATAAACAATCACATTTCAAACGCCTGGATGACCTATTTATGATTGTTGTACATTTGTTATTGTTTTTTAAATAAATTAGATTTTAAACATTATTTGGAATTATTTAGACTTAGTTCATAGAAGATCATAATTTTTTTGCCAACTCTTCTAAAAGAGTCTTTTCTGAGCTTTATAATCAGTTTCGACTCATTTTTAAATCCTTTTTCAGTAATTTTTAAGTGTAATTGTTACTGTTCCATTACAAACAAAAAAAAATCCATAAGAAACAATTTTAGATCTTCCAACTGCTTGAAATATGATCACAAAATGATTTTTTAATACCATCATACTTTAAACACCAGGGTGGTCAATTTACAATTGCTATTCATTTTGTTAATGTTCTTCAAAAAATCAGTTTTCATTCATATATCGGAATCATTTTTTAAGCGCTCAACTTATAATTCACTTCTAGGTCATCAAAAAGGAGTCAAAAATGACTCAGTTTACTGATTAATCATCCAACAATCTTCCAAATACTAGCTGGGATAAAGGGAAAACTTAAAGACGGATTAAAAGAGATTCCAAATCTACACTCATTTATAGTAAAAATCCTTTTTTTTTTCAAAACTATGAATATGTGATACAAATTTGTTATTTGTATTGTATTTGTATTTTTATATTATCTTTGAAGTTAATAAACGGTCACAGACGGTCGGAAAATTCTAGATAGAAAACATCTCAGGTAATTCATTGGTACTAATATCATTAAAATATCATTTGATAATGCTTTGCGCTATATTTCTGAGCATAATTCTCCTCATAATATTAAAATCACTATTAAATTCAGCATAAATAACTTTTATATAAATCTAAATCCTTCCACCAAATTGTATGAGATTTTAGCCCTGTCCCCTATATAAAGCATCCTTCAGAAATCAGTTTTGGAAAAATTGTGTATTAAGAAAAAGATCAATAACGTCGTCAATTGCTGATGTATTTTTAAAAACAAAGTTGCGTTTTACTCATGAATAAACATGGTTTTCTAATCAGTTAATAAATGGTACGGTTCCTATATAAAATACTTTCAGAAAACATCTACAAACTTGGACAACGGTGCAAAACTAAAATAACAAATATGTTTGCTGGTAAAAATCACACATATCTCTCCAGGCTCCTTAAATGTTATATATGTCATTATAAGGGCCTCAGCTTCTGTTTTCTAAATCCGTGGAGAAACTTAAAATCGGTTCAGATTCAACTAAGTTACTGACTTATAAGTGCTTAAAGGTACGAAAAACCGCTTTTTTGCCCGTAACTCACGATTTGGAGGTGTTTGGCAAATTTCAAAAACATATTCTAGTTCTATTCGGATCCACCTTTCAGAAAAATAGTATCACTTGCCAGGTATTTATATTTGTCGCATAGTGTTATGTAATTGCTGCAAATAAATCTCCGTTTCCTTAACTAATCTAATACCCCTAAATTCAAAACAATTAATTTACATTTGGTAACTCTTTTTCATTCATTAATTGCATTTCTCTTCCCATCTTTTGCCTTTACATTCCATTCCTTTACAATTCATCATTCTAATAAGTAAAGTTGTTCGGTTCGGTCGCCATTTAAAATTGTGTGTAGTTTTTTAAAGAAAATAATAGGAAAAAGTGTTTAAAATAAAGTGAAAATTGGTGGAAAATGTTTCAAACTGTTTATTTTATGAAATAAAAGTGTTTAATTGATCGTATTTATGAATTTCGCGTTGATATTGTCCATAGACATTTTTGCAAAATTACGTGTGACGTCATTGTTTTAGAATCGTGTATTCGTCGTTTTCTTTAAGTTGTAGTTGTAATAAAAAAAGGAAAGCTTACTGAGAAGTTGTATTCCATGTTTAAGGTTGGTACATTTATTTTATTTTAGAGCTTTTAGCTAAAATGTGGCATCACACTTGGATGAACTTTAGGATCTTATTTTTGTTCTCAGATGAAAAACTTTATGAATGTTGTTGTTGGATATAGAATAAGTTTTATACAAATACTGGCAATATGTGAAACTTTAGTTTTTTTTTGCTAGGGTTGACATGTTTTGTGATTCGTTCTCAAAGTTGGGGATATTAAAGGGGTAAATTATACCAAGTAGATTTTTGTGGAAAAATTAATTTTATTAAAATCTTTGTAATTTTTGTTTATTCCTAATGGAAATTTTTGGAATTTAAGTAATTGATTTATTAAATTGATTTAATTTTTGTTCCCAAAGTAACAACTTTATGGAAGTTATTGCTGGATATAGAATAAGTTTTATACAAATACATTCTCATATTATGTATTTTTTTTTTTTTGGCAATATGTGAAACTTTAGCTTTACTTTAGGACTGCCAAGTTTTGGGATTCGTTATAAAAGTTGGGGATATTAAAGAGGTAAAATATAACACGTAGTTTCTATAAAAAAAATAATTTTATAAACATTTTTGTTTATTTATAATGCGAATTCCAGTAATTGCCTTTAATTCGATAAATTCTTATAACTTTCATTCGCAAAATAAGTTTTCTTCGTAATCTGCATTTCAAATCAGTCGAAAAATTTAAAATTTTAGTTTGATTATTTGTAGACTTTTTACAATAATTAAACATGGAATTTGCCCAATAATAAATTATATTTCTCAACATACATACTAGGGGCCTGTTTTATTTTATATTGAAATAAATAAATTTAAAAATTTTATATTGTTTTCAAGATAAAATAAAAATAAATTTTCGTTCACATTAAGAGATAATTTATTTGAATTTTTATTTCTCATATTACATATTTTATTAATAATTAAATTCCGTTTCCTATTTTTAATACGAATAATTTCATACGTGTTATTGATCATTTTCCCTAAATATAAACTTCCCTTTTAAATTATTTAATAGTGGCAACTCCACTCTCTTATTGCATATCTATTCCCACTTGTTGCTTTTGCATTCGATTCCTTCTTCACTTCATCATTCTAATAAGAAAAGTTGTTCGGTTCGGTCGCCATTTAAAATCGTCAGTAGTTTTTTTAAGAAAATAATAGGAAAAAGTGTTTAAAATAAAGTGAAAATCGATGGAAAATGTTTCAAACGGTTTGTTTTATTTAATAAAAGTGTTTAATTTTTCGGAACTAAGAATTTCGCTTTGTAATTGTTTATAGAAGATTTTGCAAAATTACGTGTGACGTCATTGTTTTAGTATCGTCGTGTTCGTCGTTCTCTTTTACTTGTAGTAGTACTAAATTGAATAAGTGTATGCAGTTGTATTTCATATTAAAGGTTTGTGAACTTGCTATTTATTTAGAGATTTTAGTAAAAGTGTGGCAACTATTTAGTTGCAACTTTTAGTTTGTTAAGTAACTTTGGGATCTTTTATGTAGACGGAAACTTTTACTCTCAGATGAAAAACTTTAGGGAAATTGTTGTTGGATATGGAATTAGTTTTGCACCAATACATTCTCAGTTTTTTGTTACTTTTGACAAGATGAGTTTTAGTTAAGATTGCCACATAACATTTACTTGTCACAAATTTTGGGTATTTTAAGAAGAAATATTAATTATTTTAAATTTAAGTTTTTCTTTTTTTTAAGTTTTAAAAGTCATATCATTAGACAAAAATACTTAAAAAAACAAAATTTTATTTTAATATTTTTTTTTCCGATTTTTTACAATAATTTTACATCAAACTTGCTTAATAATAAATTAAATTTCTCAACATAATATTTTTAAATTTTTCTTTGCCATTTACATACATTTTTTTATAAAAGTCATATTCCGTTTCCTTTTCTAACACATATAAAATTCTTAAATTAACCATTTTCCTCAAATACCAACATTCCCTACAATTATTTAATCTTGGTAACTCTTTCCACTCTTTTATTGCATTTCTGTTCTCACTTGTTGCTTTTGCTTCGATTCATTCCTCATTTATCATTCTATTAAGTAAAGTTGTTCGGTTCGGTCGCCATTTAAAATCGTCTGTAGTTTTTTAAAGAAAATAATAGGAAAAAGTGTTTAAACAAAACTGAAATTTAGTTAAAAATTTAATTTAAAGTTTGTTTTATAAAATAAAAGTGTTGAATTGTTCGTATATATGAATTTCGCGTTGTTTTTGTCAATAGAAATTTTTGCAAAATTACGTTTGACGTCACTGTTTTAGAATCGTGTATTCGTCGTCCTCTTTAAATTGTAGTTGTAATAAAAAAAGGAAAGCTTACTGAGAAGTTGTATTCCATGTTTAAGGTTGGTAAATTTAGATTATTTTAGAGCTTTTAGTTAATATGTGGCATCACTTTGTTTGCAACTTTATAAGTTCTTAGATGAACTTTAGGATCATAGTTTGTTCTCAGATGAAAAACTTTATTGAAGTTGTTGTGGGATATGGAATAAGTTTCATACAAATACAATCTCATTTATGTTTCTTTTTTGCAATAAGTGAAACTTTTGTTTAGCTAGAGTTGACATGTTTTGGGATTCGTTATCAAAGTTGGGGATATTAAAGTGGTAAAATATATCATTGAAAAATAATTTAAAGAAATTTTTGAAATTTTTGTTTATTTCCGCAAATTTTTGGAATTCCAATAATTGCTTAAAATTCGATAAATTCATATAACTTTCAGTTGCAAAATAAGTTCTTTGTAATTGGCATTTAAAATCAGTCGAATAGTTTTCGAGATATCATCAGCACGGTTGTAACATGTACTTTGATATCCTTTTAATACTTTAATAGTATGTAGTAAAAAGGAAGCCTATATCCATATATTCTAATAGTTGGTTTAAAATTTTTTAGTATAATGTTTTTCATATTATGCAGCAGTTTTGAAGTGTGTTTGTCAACTCCCTTTATAGTATTTTTGATTCAAAATACATCATTTTACAAAAAGAATTCCTAACTTTGGAACAAAAAAAAAAAAAAAAAATAATAATAATAAAGAAATAGTTTAGTCGTTCTGAAAATTACACTAGTTAACTATGGTTTTATTCATGATATAAAATTTAAATGGGTTTCTTCACTAATTCCGCCTAAGTCCACAAAAAATAATTGGCATAAACTTTAGGAGAAAAATATAATATTTAGTGTATTTTTACAACACTCTAACATTGGATTTCATGTCACAAAAATATTGAAAATTTCTTTGAAATAATCTTAGAAATGATTTATGAGGGATATATTCAATATATCAATTCTGAAAATTTGTAATTCTGGAATAAATTGTTAATAATATTTTCAAAACCCATTTTCTAAAACGAAAAGAATTTTATTTTGATATATATATTTTTTTATTTTTTACAACAGCATATTTTTTTTAAATTTTCTTTCCCATTTTGTATATATTTCGTTAATAATAATCAAATTCCGTTTCCTTTTCTAACACATAAAATATTCTATTTTTGTATTAACCATTCTCCTCAAATACCAACATTCTCTACAATTATTTAATCGTGGTAACTCTGTCTGCTCTCTAATTGCATTTCTGTTCTCACTTGTTGCTTTTGCATTCTATTCCTTGTTCACTTCTTCATTCTAATAAGTAAAGTTGTTCGGTTCGGTCGCCATTTAAAATCGTCTGCAGTTTTTTAAAGAAAATAATAGAAAAAAGTCTTTAAATTAAAGTGAAAATTAGTTAAAAATTTTATTAAATGTTCATTTTATAAAATAAAAGTGTTTAATTGTTCGTATGTATGAATTTCGTGTAGTTTTTGTCAATAGAAATTTTTGCAAAATTTCGTGTGACGTCACTGTTTTAGAATCGTGTATTCGTCGTCGTCTTTAAGTTGTAGTTGTAATAAAGAAAGGAAAGCTTACTAAGAAGTTGTATTCCATGTTTAAGGTTGGTACATTTATTTTATTTTAGAGCTTTTAGCTAAAATATGG
The DNA here is from genome assembly GCF_015586225.1 of Lucilia sericata. NCBI lineage: Eukaryota > Metazoa > Arthropoda > Insecta > Diptera > Calliphoridae > Lucilia > Lucilia sericata. The sequence continues at coordinate 96,606 of NW_023994975.1, forward strand.
CATCACATTGCTTGGAACTTTATAAGTTTATAGATGAACTTTAGGATCTTATTTTTGTTCCGAAATGAAAAACTTTATGGAAGTTGTTGTTGAATATGGAATAAGTTTTATACAAATACATTCTCATATTATGTATTTTTTGGCAATAAGTACATATGTGAAACTTTAGCGTAACTCAGGATTGCCAAGTTTTGGGATTCGTTATCAAAGTTGGGGATATTAAAGAGGTAAAATATTTATAGAAACATAATTTTATAAACATTTTTGTTTATTTCTAATTCAAATTCCAATAATTGCCTTTAATTCGATAAATTCTTATAACTTTCATTTGCAAAATAAGCTTCCTTTGTAATATGCGTTTCAAATCACTCGAAAAATTTAAAATTTTATTTTATTTTTTATTTTTTTTACAGTAATTATATATTCAATTCACTTAATAATAAATTATATTTCTCAACATACATACTAGGGGCCTGCTTTATTTTATACTAGCATACCCTGTGTGCTTCGTTACCCTAAACAAAATTAAATACAAAAAAAATTAAAATTGATTTAAACATTTTATAATGTTTCAGTTTTTTTCGTTCAATATCACGTGAATAAATTCGCATTCAGGAAGAAGCTTGTATTTTTAGTTTCATTCGTTTAGCTTCCACATTTGGAAATTATACCTCTTATTTAATCAAAAATTTTATGTTTCTGTGTTCAATATTATAGACAATTAAAAATATAATTTGACGAATGAAAAAGTACCAAAGGTTCCTTTCAGTAGATTCTCATTCACTAAGGTCCCTATATTTTAAATTTTATATTTCCATGTTCAATATCGTAAAAATATCAAAAAGTACTATCAGAAAAACGAAAAGGTCCAAAAACCTCTCTCGATTAATTCTCATTTAATATGGATGTGTTCCGGTAACCATTATAGAGAAAACAAAAGGTACCATTTGAAGAATGGAAAAGTAATAAAGAGTACCCACTTACATAATATTATTCAGTCAAGACTCTGTATGTTAAAATTTATGTTCCTAAATTGAATATTTTAGAAAATTAAAAAAGTACGATTTATGAGATAAAAAGTTCTCTCTTAAATAATCTTATTCAATGAGGACCGTGTACTTTTAATAATCATGTGTTTTGAATTCATATTATAAAACATACAGAGTATCATTTGAAGAAAGAAAAAGTCCCAATATAAAAGAAAGAAAAAGTACAAATATGAAAATTTTAAATTTCCCGTTTTTTCCCTTTTTGGTACTTTTTCCCCACTGAAATAGCAAACATTTTGTTTCAATAAATATTACAGAGTTAGTCCGTAATTTAATAGGAATTCTTCAATTAATCGAAAAAGTTTTCTTAATGTGCTAAAAAAAGTACAAAAAATAAAGTTTTCTCCCTTTTACACCCAAAAAGGGCTGAATTTTCAAAAAGTACGAAACAAGTGTCTCCTAATTTTGGGAGACACTTGTTTATTAGTTAAAAAGTTATAAAGGGCCAAAAAGGTACCAAAATCACCTTTGTTACACATTTTCACCCCTTAAAAATACGAATTTCAAAAAAGTACCAGACAGCCATCTGCTTATTTTAAGAGAAGATACATGTACATTTAAAAATGTCCTTGTATCTCTAATATTAGGTAATATAATTAAGAAAACCTGTTTTTCCCGTTTTTTTCCCTTTTGAAATAAATAAATTTGAAAATTTTATATTGTTTTCAAGATAACATAAAAAAAGAATGTTCGTACGCATTTATTTAAATTTTTATTTTTCATATTACATATTTTATTAATAATCAAATTCCGTTTCCTATTTTTAATACGAATAATTTCATAAGTGTTATTGAACATTTTCCCTAAATATAAACTTTCCTTCTAAATTATTTAATAGTGGCAACTCTTTCCACTCTCTTATTGCACTTCTGTTCCCATTTGTTGCTCTTGCATTCGATTCCTTCTTCACTTCATCATTCTAATTAGAAAAGTTGTTCGGTTCGGTCGCCATTTAAAATCGTCTGTAGTTTTTTAAAGAAAATAATAGGAAAAAGTGTTTTAAATAAAGTGAAAATTGGTGGAAAATGTTTCAAACAGTTTGTTTAATTTAATAAAAGTGTTTTATTATTCGGATCTATGGATTTCGCCTTGTAATTGTTAATAGAAGATTTTGCAAAAATTCGTGTGACGTCACTGTTTTAGTATCGTCGTGTTCTTCGTCCTCTTTTACTTGTAGTAGTAATAAATTGAATAAGTGTATGCAGTTGTATTTCATATTAAAGGTTTGTGAACTTGCTATTTATTTAGAGTTTTTATTAAAGTGTGGCAACTGTTTAGTTGCAACTTTTAGTTTGTTAAGTAACTTTGGGATCTTTTATGTAGACGGAAACTTTTACTCTCAGATGAAAAACTTTAGGAAATTGTTGTTGGATTTGGAATTAGATTTGCACCAACACATTCTCAGGTTTTTGTTACTTTTTGACAAGATGTGTTTTAGTTAGGATTGCCACATCATTTATTTGTTGCAAATTTTGGGTATTTTAAGAAGAAATATTAATTATTTTAAATTTATGTTTTTCTTTCGCGTATATGATAGGCAAGTGTGCTAAAATTTTTTAATGGACAAATGGAAATCTAAATTATATATGCACATATATCTAAATTCGATATAGATTCATAAAAACAATTTTTTTTATGAAAAATTGTCTTATAAACCATTGATTAAATAGTTATTAGTCAAAAATACTTATAAAAATTTTTTACAGAAGAAATTGTCCTATAAAACTTTGATAAATGCTTGTGGATAAGACCCTTAAAATACAAAATTTTTTGTTAATATATATTTTTTTAATTTTTTACAATAATTTTACGTTGAACTTACTTAATAATAAATTAAATTTTTCAACATAATTTTTTTTAAATTTTTCTCTCTCTTTTATATACATTTTGTTAATATGTAATAATCAAAATCCATTTCCTGTTCTAACACATATAAAATATTAACCATTTCCCTCGAATACCAACATTCCATACAATTATTTAATCTTGGCAACTCTTTCCACACTCTAATTGCATATCTGTTCTCACTTGTTGCTTTTGCTTCGATTCCTTCCTCATTTATCGTTCTAATAAGTAAAGTTGTTCGGTTCGGTCGCCATTTAAATCGTGTGTAGTTTTTTAAAGAAAATAATAAGAAAAAGTGAAATTTAGTTAAAAAATTAATTTAAAGTTTGTTTTATAAAATAAAAGTGTGTTATTGTTCGTATTAATGAATTTCGAGTTATTTTTGTCAATAGAAATTTTTGCAAAATTACGTGTGACGTCTTTGTTTTAGAATCGTGTATTCGTCGTCGTCTTTAAGTTGTAGTTGTAATAAAAAAAAGAAAAGCTTACTGGGAAGTTGCATTCCATGTTTAAGGTTGGTAAATTTAATTTATTTTAGAGCTTTTAGTTAATATGTGGAATCATTTTGCGGGAAACTTTATAAGTTTTTAGATGAACTTTAGGATCATAGTTTTGTTCTCAGATGAAAAACTTTATTGAAGTTGTTGTGGGATATAGAATAAGTTTTGTACAAATACAATTTCATTTATGTTTTTTTTTTTTGCAATAAGTGAAACTTTTGTTTAGCTAGAGTTGACATGTTTTGGGATTCGTTATCAAAGTTGGGGATATTTAAGTGGTAAAATATATCATTGAAAAATAATTTTATAAAAATTTTTTAAAATTTTGGTTTATTTCTAATGCAAATTTTTGGAATTCCAATAATTGCTTAAAATTCGATAAATTCATATAACTTTCAGTTGCAAAATGAGTTCTTTGCAATCTGCATTTAAAATCAGTCGAATTTTTTCGAGATATGATCCATTTTTAAACGTTTTCGTTGAAATAGGATTCGTAATTATTGTGGGGGAAATCTTTATATTATAGTACGGTTGTAACATGTACTTTGATATCTTTTTAATACTTTAATGGTATGTAGTAAAAAGGAAGCCTATTTCCATATATTCTGATAGTTGTTTAACAAATTTTTAGTTTATTGTTTTTTATATTATGCAGCAGTTTTGAAGTGTGTTTGTCAACTCCCCCTTTATAGTATTTTTGATTCAAAATACATCATTTTACAAAAAGAGAACCTTAACTTTGGGGAAAAAAAATAGTTTAGTCGTTTTGAAAATTACACTAGTTATAACTATGGTTTTGTTCATGATATAAAATTTAAATGGTTTTCTTCCAAAAATAATTAAAAATCTATGGCATAAACTTTAGTAGGAAAATATAATATTTAGTGTCTTTTTACAACACTCTAACAATGGATTTTGTGTCACAAAAATATTGAAAATTCCTATGAAATAATCTTAAATCTTGGTTAATAAAAGTCAGTTTTATCAAAAATGTTTGAAACTTTGAATTTTTCCATACAATTTTTTTTTAACGTTTGTCGCTTTATTTTATAAAATGAGGGGTTTAGTGTAATTATTTAAATATACATATATTAAGAAACATTTTCCTTTTACAGTGAGAAATAATACTTTTTTAATGTTGAAAATGTTGTTCAAAGTCATATCATTAGTCAAAAATACTTAAAAAAGAATTTTATTTTGATCTATATTTTTTTTTTGATTTTTTTACAACAGCATATTTTTTTAAAATTTTCTTTCCCATTTTGTATATATATTGTTAATAATAATCAAATTCCGTTTCCTTTTCTAACACATATAAAATATTCTATTTTTGTATTAACCATTTTCCTCAAATACCAACATTCTCTACAATTATTTAATCGTGGTAACTCTTTCCACTCTCTTATTGCATTTCTGTTCTCACTTGTTGCTTTTGCATTCTATTCCTTGTTCACTTCTTCATTCTAATAAGTAAAGTTGTTCGGTTCGGTCGCCATTTAAAATCGTCTGCAGTTTTTTAAAGAAAATAATAGAAAAAAGTCTTTAAATTAAAGTGAAAATTAGTTAAAAATTTTATTAAATGTTCATTTTATAAAATAAAAGTGTTTAATTGTTCGTATGTATGAATTTCGTGTAGTTTTTGTCAATAGAAATTTTTGCAAAATTTCGTGTGACGTCACTGTTTTAGAATCGTGTATTCGTCGTCGTCTTTAAGTTGTAGTTGTAATAAAGAAAGGAAAGCTTACTAAGAAGTTGTATTCCATGTTTAAGGTTGGTACTTTTATTTTAGAGCTTTTAGCTAAAATGTGGCATCACTTTGCTTTGTAACCCTATAAGTTTTTAGATGAACTTTAGGATCTTATTTTTGTTCTCAGATGAAAAACTTTGTAGTTCGTTGTTGGATATAGTATAAGTTTTATACAAATACATTCTCATATTAAGTATGATTTTTTTTGAAATATATGAAACTTTAGTTTTGCTAGAGTTGACATATTTTGGGTTTCTTTATCAAAGTTGGGGATATTAATCATGTAGATTTCATGGAAAAATTAATTTCATAAAAATGTTTGTAATTTTTGTTTATTTCTAATGCAAGTTTTTGGAATTCCAATAATTGCTTTAAATTCCATAAATTCTTCTAACTTTCAGTTGCAAAATAAGTTTTCTTTGTAATCCATATTACACATCGGTCGAATTGTTTTCGAGATATTATTATTTTGAAGCTCTTTAGTTGAAAATGGTATTCATATTTATTTTTGGGAGTAATCTTAGTATATTAGCACAATTTTAACATGTATTTAATGGTAGTAAAATGGAAACCTCTTTTATTATTCATATATTTCAATAATTGGTTGACAATTTTTTAGTATATACATATGTATTGTTTTTCATATTGTTAATAAAAATATGCAGCAGTTTTGAAGTGTGTTTGGCAATTGCCTTAACTTTCGAAAAAAAATTCTTAATTTTAAACAATTTCATTCATTTTATAAATTACACTAATTAACAATGATTTTGCTCATAATATGAAATCTAAATAGATTTATTCTTTTAATCCGTCTAGGACGAGACAAAATATTGAACAAAATCTAGAACGTAAAATTTTGTAATATTTACTCCCTTATTTTATAAAACGAAACTTTCGTTAAAATAACAAATTTGTATGCAAAATGCTGGAAAAAAAGTTGAAGATTTGAATTTTTCCATACAATTTTTTTTTGAACGTTTGTCATTTCGTTTTATAAAATGAGACCTTTAGTGTCTTAGGGCCCGGGGGGTTAGTTAGCTTTTATATAAAAATATTGTTAGTCTACCTTAAAACACTCTGACAATAAATTTATTGTCACAAAATTTTTGAAAATTCCGTTGAAGTAATCTTAAATCTTGGTGAATAGATGTCAGGTTTATTAAGAGTTTTTTTTTTTGGAAGATTGTAGGAAATGATTTATGAGGGATATATTCAAAAATTAAAATTTTTAATTCTGGAATATATTGTCAATAATATTTTCGAAATCTATTTTTTTAACCAAAAAAATTTAACAAAAATTAATAAAAATCTCGTAAAAAATGTGTTAAGAATATTTATATTTTTTTTGAATTGATCTTTTTTTGGGTTTTCTGTGTCAAATTTTCAAATTTACGGTGTATATTTTTATTGAAATATCTCAAAGTCTCAAAAAATTTAAAATGTTAGTTTGATTTTTTTCCGATTTTTTACAGTATAATTTATATGTTGAATTAATTAAAATTTCTCAACATGCTAGGGAACTGTTTTATTTTATATTCGAAATTTTTTGTTATATCCAAAAAATGTTAAGTAATTTATTTTAATTTGTATTTCTAATATTTTTTTTAATAATCACCAAATTCCGTTTCCTATTTTAATACGAATAATTTCATACGTGTTATTGAACATTTTCCCTAAATATAAACTTCCCTTTTAAATAATTTAATAGTGGCAACTCTTTCCATTCTCTTATTACATTTCTGTTCCCACTTGTTGCTTTTGCTTTCGGTTCCTTCATCATTTCATCATTTTAATAAGTAAAGTTGTTCGGTTCGGTCGCCATTTAAAATCGTCTGTAGTTTTTTAAATAAAATAATAGGATAAAGTGTTTAAAATAAAGTGAAAATTGGTGGAAAATGTTTCAAACAGTTTGTTTTATAATATAAAAGTGTTTTATTATTCAGATCTATGGATTTCGCCTTGTAATTGTTAATAGAAAATTTTGCAAAATTACGTGTGACGTCATTGTTTTAGTATCGTCGTGTTCGTCGTCCACTTTTACTTGTAGTAGTAATAAATTGAATAAGTGTATGCAGTTGTATTTCATATTAAAGGTTTGTGAACTTGCTATTTATTTAGAGTTTTTAGTAAAGTGTGGCAACTGTTTAGTTGCAACTTTTAGTTTGTTAAGTAACTTTGGGATCTTATATTCGGAAACTTTTATTCTCAGATGAAAAACTTTACGCAAATTGTTGTTGGATATGGAATTAGTTTTGCACCAACACATTCTCAGGTTATTTGTTAGTTTTGACAAGATGAGTTTTGGTTAGGATTGCCACATCATTTACTTGGTACAAATTTTGGGTATTTTAAGAAGAAATATTTATTATTTTAAATTTATGTTTTTCTTTCGCGTATATGATAGACAAGTGTCCTAAAGTTTTTTAATGGACAAATGTTCAAAGGTTTTTTTATCGGGCTTTGAATTCCGAAATAAAAATTATATATACACATATATCTAAATTAGATATAGATTCATAGAAACAATTCTTTATGAAAAATTGATAAAATAAGATAAAAATTTTCCAAAAAAAAAAAAAAAAAATTGTCCCATAAAACTTTGTCTATAAAACTTATGAATAAGACTCTTAAAATACAAAATTTTATATTGATATATATTTTTTTTATTATTTTACAATAATTTTACGTTCAACTTACTTAGTAACAAATTAAAATTTTCAACATAAATTTTTTTTAAATTTTTATCTCTCATTTATATACACTTTGTTAATAATAATCAAATTCCGTTTTCTTTTCTAACACATATAAAATATTACATTCTTGTATTAACCATTATCGCCAAATACCAACATTTCCTAAAATTTTTTAATCATGGCAACTCTTTCCACTCTCTTATTGCATTTCTGTTCCCACTTTTTGCTTTTGCATTCCATTCCTTCTTCACTTCATCAATCTAATAAGTAAAGTTGTTCGGTTCGGTCGCCATTTAAAATCGTCTATAGTTTTTTAAAGAAAATAATAGGAAAAAGTGTTGAAACTAAAGTAAAAATTAGTTAAAAATTTTATTTAAAGTTTGTTTTATAAAATAAAAGTGTTTAATTGTTCGTATTTATGAATTTCGCGTTGTTTTTGTCCATAGAATATTTTGCAAAATTACGTGTGACGTCACTGTTTTAGAATCGTGTATTCGTCGTCGTCTTTAAGTTGTTGTTGTAATAAAAAAGGAAAGCTTACTAAGAAGTTGTATTCCATGTTTAAGGTTGGTACATTTATTTTATTTTAGAGCTTTTAGTTTTTAGATGAACTTTAGGATCTTATTTTTGTTCTCAGATGAAAAACTTTATGAATGTTGTTGTTGGATATAGAATAAGTTTTATACAAATACATTCTCATATTATGTTTTTTTTTTGGCAATATGTGGAACTTTAGTTTTGCTAGGGTTGACATGTTTTGTGATTCGTTCTCAAAGTTGGGGATATTAAAGAGGTAAAATATATCAAGTAGATCTCATGGAAAAATTAATTTCATTCAAATTTTTGTTTATTTCTAAAGCAAATTTTTGGAATTCCAATAATTGCTTTAAATTCGATAAATTCTTATAACTTTTATTTGCAAAATAAGTTTTCTTTGTAATCTGTATTTAAAATTAGTGGGAATGTTTTCGAGATATCATCCATTTTAAAACATTTTAGTTGAAAGTGGCATTAGCATTTATTTTAAGGGAAATCTTTATATTTTAGCACGATTTTAACATATACTTTGATATCTTTTTAATAGTTTAATCGTGGTAAAAATGAATCCTCTTTAATTAGTCACTTATTCTAATAATTGGTTAAACATTTTTTTGTTATTTTAGTATGTATATTATTTTTCATATTATTAATAAAATTATGTTGCGGTTTTACCCTAACTTTGGAAATTTTTTTTTTAAATTTTGAACAATTTCAATAAACTAGTTCAGTCATTTTGTAAATTACACTAATTAATACAAATTTTTTTGAACGTTTGTCGTTTTTGAACGTAAGTCGAGACAAAAATTAAACAAAATCTAGGACGTAAACTTTTGTAATTATCTATTAAGAAGGACAATTCTAAAAAAGGCTCAAACTAATAAGAAACATTTTAATATTTACTTACTTTAACGTAAACAATTTTAATTTAAATTTTCAAAATTTTCTCAGTATTCTTCATAAAATTTTTTTACTTCAACAAAAGTTTCATTTTATAAAATGTGGGGGTTACAACACTCTGACAATGATTTTCTTTTCACAAAAATATTGAAAACTCCTTTGAAATAATCTTAAATTCTGGTTAATAGATATGTAGATTGTTTTTATCAAGAGTTTTTCCGAAAAATTATAAATAAAAATGAAAGGAATGATTTATGAGGGATATATTCAAATTTGAAAATTTGTAATTTTGAAAAATATTGTTAATAATATATTCGAAATCTATTTTTTTAACTAAAAAATGTAACAAAAATTAATAAAAATCTCGTAAAAAGTGGATTAAGAATATTAATTAATAAATTTTTTTCTGAATTAATATTTTTTTTTTTGGATTTTCTGTGTCTAGTTTTCACATTTACAGTGTATATTTTTATTGAAAGTATTAAAATTTCTCAAAAAATTTAAAATTTTAGTTTAATATTTTTTCCGATTTTTTACAGTACATATAATTTTATGTTGAATTAATTCAAATTTTCCACATACTAGGGACCTGTTTTATTTTATATTCGAAATTTTTTGTTCTATTCAAAGAAATGTTTGTTCGCATTAAATAATTTATTTTAATTTGTATTTCTAATATTTTTTTTAATAATTACCAAATTCCGTTTCCTATTTTAATACGAATAATTTCATACGTATTATTAAACATTTTCCCTAAATATAAACTTCCCTTTAAATTATTTAATAGTGACAACTCTTTCAACTCTCTTATTGCATATCTGTTCCCACTTGTTGCTTTTGCATTCCATTCCTTCTTTACTTTATCATTCTAATAAGTAAAGTTGTTCGGTTCGGTCGCCATTTAAAATCGTCAGTAGTTTTTTAAAGAAAATAATTGGAGAAAGTGTTTAAAATAAAGTGAAAATTGGTGGAAAATGTTTCAAACTGTTTATTTTATGAAATAAAAGTGTTTAATTATTCGGATCTATGGATTTTGCTTTGTAATAGTTTTTAGAAAAATTTGCAAAATTATGTGTGACGTCATTGTTTTAGTATCGTCGTCCACTTTTACTTGTAGAAGTAATAAATTGAATAAATTTATGCAGTTGTATTTCATTTTAAAGGTTTGTGAACTTGCTATTTATTTAGAGATTTTAGTAAAAGTGTGGCAACTATTTAGTTGCAACTTTTAGTTTGTTAAGTAACTTTGGGATCTTTTATGTTGACTTAAACTTTTACTCTCAGATGAAAAACTTTACGGAAATTATTGTTGGATATGGAATTAGTTTTGCACCAATACATTCTCAGGTTTTTTGTTAGTTTTGACTAGATGAGTTTTAGTTAGGATTGCCACATCATTTACTTGTTACAAATTTTAGGTATTTTAAGAAGAAATGTTAATTTGTTTAAATTTAGGTCTTTCTTTTTCTCTTTTCTTTAAGTTATCAAAGTAATATCATTAATTAAAAATACTTAAAAAACTAAATTTTATTTTAATATATATTTTTTTATTTTTTACAATAATTTTACGTCGAACTTGCTTAATAATAAATAAAATATTTTTTTTTTTAATTTTTCTTTCTCATTTCTATAAATTTTGGTAATAATAATCAAATTTCGTTTTCTTTTCTAACACATATAAAATATTACACTCTTGTATTAACCATTTTTCTCAAATACCAACATTCGCTACAATTATTTAATCATGGCAACTCTTTCCACTCTCTTATTGCGTTTCTGTTCCCACTTGTTGCTTTTGCATTCGATTCCTTGTTCACTTCTTCATTCTATTAAGTAAAGTTGTTCGTTTTGGTCGCCATTTAAAATCGTCTATAGTTTTTTAAAGAAAATAATAGGAAAAAGTGTTTAAATAAAAGTGAAAATTAGTTAAAAATCTAATTAAATATTCATTTTATAAAATAAAAGTGTTAAATTGTTCGTTTGTATGAATTTCGCGTTGTTTTTGTCAAAAGAAATTTTTGCAAAATTACGTGTGACGTCATAGAATCGTGTATTCGCCGTCGCCTTTAAGTTGTAGTTGTAATAAAAAAGAAAAGCATACTAAGAAGTTGTATTCCATGTTTAAGGTTGGTAAATTTACATTATTTTAGAGCTTTTAGTTAATATGTATCACTTTGCTTGCAACTTTATAAGTTTTTAAATGAACTTTAGGATCTTATTTTTGTTCCCAGATGAAAAGTTTTATTGAAGTTGTTGTTGGATATAGAATTAGTTTTATACAAATACATTCTTATATTATATATTTTTTTTGGCAATATGTATGTATGTGAAACTTTATCTTAACTTTAGGATTGTCAAGTTTTGGGATTTGTTATAAAAGTGGGGATTTAAAGGGAGAAAATATATCAAGTAGATTTCATTGAAAAATTAATTTCATATTTTTTTTAATTTAATTTTTGTTTATTTCTAAAGAAAATTTTTGGAATTCAAGTAATTGCTTTAAAATCGATAAATTCTCATAACTTTTAATTGAAAAATAAGTTTTCTTTGTAATCCGTATTTCAAATCAGTCGAATTGTTTTCGAATTATGTTATATTTTGAAACATTTTAGTTGAAAATGGCATTTGTTTTTATTTTGGTGAAAATATTTATATTTTAGCACGATTATAACATATACTTTGATATCCTTTTTATAGTTTAATCGTAGTAAAATGAATGCCACTGTTCTAATAATTCGTTAATAATATTTTGTTATTTTAGTATATGGTTTTTCATATTACATATTAACAAAATTATGTCGCGGTTTTGCCTTAATTTTGGAAAAAATTTTGTGTTTTCAGTTTCAGAAAAAATTATTAAGTTTTTTTTTTTTTGTAAATTACACTAGTTAACTGTGATTTGGCTCATGATATAAAATCTAAATAATTTCTTCTTTTAATCTGTCTAGGACGAGACAAAATATTAAACAAAATCTAGGACGTAAAATTTTTATTAAGAAATTTTTAATAAATTAATAAGAAACATTTTAATATTTAGGGTCTTAGTAATTTGTTATATAACAAATTTTATTAGTCTTCCTTACAAAACTCTGACAATGAATTTCTTGTAGCAAAAATCTCATAAAAAGTGGCTTAATAAAATTACACATTTTATATAGATATGGGGATTTTTTATACGTTGAATTAAATAAAATTTCTCCACATATTAGTGACCTGTTTTATTTTATACTAGCATACCCTGGATGCTTCGCTACCCTATTCAAAATTAAATTCATAAAAAATTTTGTTAACTTTTATAGGAAATTAAAATTGATTAACAATTTTTTTAATGTTTCAGTTTTTTAAGTTCAATGTCACGTGAATAAATTCGCATTCAGTAAGAAGCTTGTATTTTTAGTTTCATTCGTTTAGCTTCCAATTATAGAAAATTTCAAAAGTACTATTTGGAAAAAAGTACTATAAAATACCTCTTATAGATTCTCATTTAATCAAAAATGTTATGTTTCTGTGTTCAATTAATTCAAAAAATATAATTTAATGAATGAATTAGTACCAAAAGTCCCTTTTAGTAGATTCTCATTCACTAAGGTCCCTACATTTTAAATTTTATATTTCTATGTTCAATATCGTAAAAATATCAAAAAGTACCATCGGAAAAACGAAAAAGTACAAAAATCTCTTTAAATAAATTCTCATTTAATAAGGACCGTGTGTCATGTATTCCGGTTAACCATTATAAAGAATCCAAAAAGTACCATTTGAAGAATGGAAAAGTACCAAAGAGTTCCCACTTACAGAATATTATTCAGTCAAGATCATGTATGTTAAAATTGATGCTTTTAGGTTGAATATTTTAGAAAATTAAAAAAGTACCATTTTTGAGATAAAAAGTACTAAAAAGTTCAATGAGGACCGTGTATGTTTAATAATCATGTGTTTTGAATTCATATTATAAAACATACAGAGTATCATTTGAGGAAAGAAAAAGTACCAAAAGTGGAATAAATTCTACCTTAGTGGAAAGTGCTAATAAAAATAATACAATTTTTCCCCTTTTCGCTTAGAAATATACTTTTTTAAATCTCTATATGAGAGATAAAACTCAAACTATTTAAATCTGCATTAAATTGTTCCAGAAAAATTGTGCTTTCAAAAAGTACCAAACAATTTACTCGAATTTGGTTCTATATAGGCCTTTGTACTCGAATTCCAAAATAATATACCAATAGCTTATTTTGTGTGAGTAAATAAACTACTTTTTAAAATTTTATAAAAATTGTCTCAATGAGTTTGAATAAAATAAAATTTCCCGTTTTTCCCCTTTTTGGTACTTTTTTTCCCCAGTGAAATAGCAAAAATTTTGCTTCAACAAATATTACAGAGTTAGTCCGTAATTTAATAGGAATACTTCAATAAATCGAAAAAGTTTTCTTAATGTGCTAAAAAAAGTACCATAAATACAGTTTTCTCCCTTTTACACCCAAAAAGAACTGAATTCTAAAAATGTACGAAACAGGTGTCTCCTAATTTTGGGAGATATATTAAAAATATTTACAAAAGTTTTATTTTGTTTATTAATTAAATAGTTATAAAGGACCAAAAAAGGTACCAAAATCACCTTTGTTACACATTTTTACCCCTTAAAGGTACGAATTTCAAAAAAGTACCAGACACCCATCTGCTTATTTTAAGAGTAGATACAGGTGCATTTAAAATTTTTCTTCTATCATTAATATTGTGTGAGATAATTAAGAAAACCTTTTTTACCCGTAAATGTACAAATTTCCAAAAATCCCTCCTTCGTGGATCTATATAACCAAAAACACATCTACTGTCAAAATTTCATGATTCTAGGTTCAGCCGTTTGGGCTGTGCGATGATGGATCAGTCAGTCATTAACTCAATTCTTTTATATATATAGATTATAATAGAACACCCTGGGTGCTTCGCTATCCTAATCAAAACTAAATATATACAAAATTTTGATTACTTTTATAGAAAATTTCGAAAGTACTATTTGAAGAGGGAAAAAGGACTATAAAATATATCTTATAGATTCTCAAGGTCAAATATATTTAATTTATTTGAAATCCATTGTTATATCTTTTTTTGGTTTAATTTAAAACTTTCTGTTATTAAATTATATTTTTCTTTTGTTTAATTTTCAGCATAACATGAATACAACACAAGTGCGGATCGGTCGTATCGAGAAGAATCTTATGTGAATAAGCGGATCGTTGGCGCGATTTGAGTCGTAAGCGTAAAGAAGTATTTAAAATAATAAAAAAAATAAATGTGCGGTGATCGGGTATGCGAATCAATGGTAATAAGAAATCGGGCAAGAAAAATCGTAAGCAATGTTAGAAATCGTTCGTATTAAGAGTTCTCGTGAGTTCAATCGTAGTCAGAAATATAATATATATTTCAAATAATAAATAAAAATAAAATTAATTAAATGAAATCGTTTAATCGTTCGTTTTTACAAATAATAAGTCGTTTGCGAATACATATATGCAAATCTATCGTGTTAATAAATCGGTCATGAAGAATCGTTAGCAATACTACGGATCGGTCGCATCGGTCGGTCTCGCGGGCTAAATCGAAATCGTTAATATTACAAATCATATAAAATAATAAAGGAAAAGTGCGGTTTAATTATATAAAAAAAAATCGTTCGATTTTGAAAATATGAAGCGTTTTTTTCTATTCGTCGGTATCGGTTGTAGTCTGAAAGTGCCTCCGTTGGGCTGCTAGTGTTTTTTTTTTTTTACAAAGAAAGAAATATATGTACAAAGTGCTGTTATGCTGCTTTAATAAAGGTTAGTGCATTATTTTAGTATTTTAAGTTAAAATTTTTAAATAAATTATAGTAATTTTTTTAATTAAATTACACTAGTTTATAACGATTTTGCTCATCATATAAAATCTTTAAGTTTAGGCCGTCTAAGTCTAGAAAAAAATATAGGAAAACCTACTGCAATTAAATTATTTATTATTTTTTCTATTTTCAGCAAAAGTGCGGGTCGTTCGTTTTTGTAAATATAAAGTGTTTTTCGAATTTGTCGGTATCGGTTGTAGTCTGAAAGAGCCTCCGTTGGGCTACTAGTGTTTTTTTAAAGCAAAGAAATGAATATACGACATGCTGATATGCTGCTTTAATAAAGGTTAGTGTATTAATTTAGTATTTTATATAAAAATTTATAACTAAATTATAATAAAAATTTTTATTAAATTATTAAGTCAGTGCAATATTTAATTATGTACTTAATAACCATTTGTCCTTAAGTTTTTAATCATCTATCATTTCATAGCGTACTTTAAAATTCTACAAGAACAGATTTTCAGTATTAGAATTGTTATCATAATATTTGAACATCAACCTTGGTTAAATTGCTATTTGTAGCTTTTGAAAATTTTTCCTCTAATCGAGTTTTTCTTCTTACTTTACTTACGCATTAGATTTTTTGTTAAGTCGAAAATTGAATATAAATATTTTTGGAGCAATGCTGTCCAAATTTAAGTACAGACTCACTTTCATTAGCCCCACCGGTTTGTGAATTTGCTTAGTTTCGCCATAAACAGTTAAGAAAATGTTTAGCTGAATCAGAAAATATTCTTAAGTAAAAATATGTACATATGTAGGTGGCACTTCAGTTACTATGTTCGTTTCATTTATGTGGATTTACAGTTACCATCAAAATAATCTCTCCAATGTTCAATTTGACCTTTATTTTTATCGACAATATTTTTTTTCATAATTTTGCAGTCTTGTTACTAGAAATATTGCTTTTTAGAAAAGAAACATCTTTTTTGCAAAGATTTTTTTTTAAAAAGTTTGGAATTTTATTAGTGAACACACCTACCTATAAATCCTTAAATTTCCTTTGAGAAAATAGTGAAAATCTGTCATCATTCATATTTCCCACCAAAAATCGATTTTTATATGAAAAACTTTTAACCGTCTGTAAATACTTAAATAACGCTACAATAAAGAAAATAGTGAAAATCTGGGATCAATCATATTCCGCTCCAAAAATCAATTTTTATTTTATAAACCCAAAATTGTCTGTAAATCCTTAAATAATGCAGCAATTGGGAAATCAGTGAAAATTTGTGATCACTCACATTTCCCATCAAAAATCATTTTTTATGTGAAAAACATAAAATCGGCTGTGAATCCTTAAATAACGTTCCAACTAAGAAAATAGTGAAAATCTGTGATTACTCATATTTAGCACAAAAAATCAATTTTTATATTACAACTTAAAATCGTTTATAAGTCCTTAAATAACTCTCCAATTGAGAAAATCTGTGATCACTCATATTTCCCACCAAAAATCGATTTTTATATGAAAAACCTAAAATCGTTTGTAAGTCCTTAATAACGCTGCAATTGAGAAAATAGTGGAAATCTGTGATCACTCATATATCCCACCAAAAATCTATTTTAATAAGAAATCCCTAAAATTGGTCGTATGTATTTAAATAACGATCCAATGGAGAAAATTCTCAAAGCATAGTGAAAATCCTTGATCTTTCATAATTGAGAAAATAGTGAATATCTGTGATCACTCATATTTCCCACCAAAAAACGATTTTTATATGAAAAACATAAAATTGGCAGTAGATCCTTAAATAACGCTTCAATTAAGAAAATTGTGAAAATCTGTGATCATCCATATTTCCCACCAAAAATTGGTTTTTACATGAAAATCATAAAATCGACTGTAAGTAATTAAACAGCGGTCTAATTGAGAAAATAGTGAAAATCTGTGATCACCCACCAAAAATCGACTTTTATATGAAAAACCTAAAATCGGCTGTAAGTTCTTAAATAACACTCCAATTGAGAAAATAGTGAAAATCTATGATCACTCATATTTCCCACCAAAAATAGATTTTTAATGGAAAACCTTAAATCGGCTTTCCCACCAAAAATCGATTTTTATATGAAAAGTCTAAAATCGTCTGTAAATCTTTAAATAATGCTTCAATTGAGAAAATAGTGAAAATCTGTGATCACTCATATTTTCCACCAAAAACCTATTTTTTTGTCAAAAACCTTAAATCGTCTGTATATTTTTAAATAACTATCCAATTGAAAAAATAGTGTGATCACTCAAATTTCCCACCATGAATCGGTTTTATATGATAAACATAAAATCGGCTGTAAGTCCTTAAATAACTCTCCAATAGAAAAAATAGGGAAAATCTGTGATCACTCATATTTTCCACCAAAAATCGATTTTGATAAGAAAAATCTAAAATCGGCCGTAAATCCTTAAATAACGCTCCAATTGAGAAAATCCGTGGTCACTCATATTTCTAACCAAAAATCGATTTTTATATGAAAATCTGTGATCATTCATATTTCCCACCAAAAATCGATTTTTATATGAAAAACCTAAAATCGGCTGTAAGTCCTTAAATAACGATCCAATGAAAAACCTTAAATCGGCTGTAGATTCTTGAATAACGCTCCAATTGCGAAAATAGTGAAAATCAGTGATCACTAATATTTCCCACCAAAAATCGATTTTTATACTAAAAACCTAAAATCGGCTGTAAGTCCTTAAATAACGTTCCAATTGAGAAAATAGCGAAAATCTGTGATCATTCATATTTCCCACCAAGAATCCATTTTTATATGAAGATCATAAAATTGGCTATAAGCCTTTAAATAACGCTTCAATTGATAAAATAATGAAAATTTCTGATCATTCATATTCCTTCAAAAAATTTATTTTTATATGAAAAACCTAAAATCGGCAGTAGATCCTTAAATAACGCTCCAATTGAGAAAATAGTGAAGATCTTTGATAATTCATACTTCTCGCCAAAAACCGATTTTTATATGAAAAACATAATATCGGCTGTAGTTTATTAAATAACGCTTTAATTGATAAAATAATGAAAATTTCTAATCATTCATATTCCTTCAAAAAATTGATTTTTATATGAAAAACCTAAAATCGGCAGTAGATCCTTAAATAACGCTCCAATTGAGAAAATAGTGAAGATCTTTGATAATTCATACTTCTCGCCAAAAACCTATTTTTATATGAAAAACATAATATCGGCTGTAGTTTATTAAATAACGCTCCAATTGTGAAAATCTCTGATCAATCATATCATATCTCTATTTTTGTACGAAAATCTTTAAATCGGCTGTAAGTCCTTAAATAACGCTCCAATTGAGAAAATAGTAAAAATCTGTAATCACTCATATTCCCCACCAAAAATCTATTTTTTTTACGAAAAACCTAAAATTGGCTGTAGATTCTTAAATAGCGCTCCAATTGAGAAAGTAGTGAAAATTTGTGATCATTCAAAATTTCCACCAAAAATCGACTTTTATATGAAAAACCTAAAATCGGCTGTAAATTCTTAAATAACACTCCAATTGAGAAAATAGTGACAATCTATGATCACTCATATTTCCCACCAAAAATAGATTTTTAACGGAAAATCTTAAATCGGCTGTAGATCCTTAAATATCGCTCTAATTGAGAAAATAGTGAAAATCTGTGATCACTCATATTTCCCACCATAAACCGATTTTTATATGAAAAACATAAAATCGGCTGTAAGTCCTTAAAAAACGCTGCAATTGAGAAAATAGCGGAAATCTGCGATCACTCATATTTCCTATCAAAAATCGATTTTTATATGAAAAACCTAAAATCGGCTGTATATTCTTAAATAACGCTCCAATTGCGAAAATAATGAAAATCTGTGATCATTCAAATTTCCCACCAAAAATCGATGTTTATATGAAAAATCTAAAATCGTCTGTAAATCCTTAAATAACGCTTCAATTGAGAAAATAGTGAAAATCTGTGATCACTCATGTTTTCCACCAAAAACCTATTTTTTTGTCAAAAATTTTAAATAACGATCCAATTGAAAAAGTAGTGTGATCTCTCATATTTCCCACAATGAATCGTTTTTATATGATAAACATAAAATCGGCTGTAAGTCCTTAAATAACTCTCCAATTGAAAAAATAGGGAAATCTGTGATCACTCATCTATTTCCCACCAAAAATCGAGTTTTATATGAAAAATCTAAAATCGTCTGTAAATCCTTAAATAACGCTCCAATTGAGAAAATAGTGAAAATCTGTGATCACTCATATTTCTCACCACAAATCGATTTTTATATGAAAAAGATAAAATCGGCTGTAGATCCTTAAATAACTCTCCAATTGAGAAAATAGTGAAAATCTGTGATCACTCATATTTCCTACCATAAATCGATTTTTATATGAAAACTCTAAAAGCGGCTGTAAATCCTTAAATAACGCTCCAATTGAAAAAATAGTGACAACATGTGATCACTCATATATTCCACCAAAACTTGATTTTTATATGAAAAATCTAAAATCGACTGTAGATCCCTAAATAATGCTCCAATTAACCATAGAACATAGATTTTTGAGCAGAACCTTATAATCTGTTGCTTTTTCAATAATTTGGTTTCTAAAAAATAAAAAATTTATTTTCGTAGAAAAAAAGCTCTATCTATATATATAAAATTCTAACGTTACTGACTGACTGACTGACTGACTGATTCACTGACTGATTCATCATCGCACAGCCTAAACGGTTGAAGCTAAAGAGCTGAAATTTGGACAGGAGGTTGGTCTCCCGCCAAATAGATCCACTAAGACGGGATTTTTGGACATTCGAATGTTTAGGGGGTAAAAAAGGGTAAAAACGGGTAAATTCGGTAACCTTATATCTCCTAAACTAGAAAAGATACAAAAACAGTTTAAAGCTTATCGCCGTTCATTTAAAAAAAAACGGACAGGTGTCTGGTACTTTTTTAAAATTCGGCCCATTTAGGGATTAAACGGGTAAAAACTGTATTTTGGTACTTTTTTCGCACCCCGTGTATCTTTTAAACCAGTGCACGTTCAAAAAATATTTTTGACTCCTTCATAACTTAACGAAAAAATAAAAAAATGAATTTAGTACTTTTTGGATATTCGGACGTTTAAGGGGTTAAAATTGTACCTATTTTTGGTACTTTTTTCATAAAACATAGTTTTTGGTTTATTAACTTATACATATGAATACATAATAACGGGCTCCCACTACGATGTTGCAACTTTTTGGAATAGAATTTTTATTTCGTTAATGGGGAGGAAAAAAGTACCAAAAAGGGTAAAAACGGGAAATTTGGTTTTATTCAACCACAATGATCCAATTTAGATAAAATTTTTAAATTTAGAAACACTAAATATCCTAATGGGGTGTTATTTGGAACCCCGGTATCAAGTGATATTTTTGGTACTTTTCATTCTCCAACTGGTCCTTTTTGAGTTTTCTATGATATTGAAATAGAAACATGAAATTAATAATAAAGGGACTTTTCGCTACTTTTTCGTTCTACACAGGTACTTTTTTGAGTTTTCTTTAAAATTAAACCTAGAAACATGAAATTAAGCATGTAGAGCTCGGAGTAAATGAGAATCTATAAAATGGGACTTTTTGGTACTTTTTCGTTCTTCAAAAGGTACTTTTTGAATTTTCTATAATATTGAACCTAGAAACATGAAATTAAACATGTAGAGCCCGGAGTAAATGAGAATCTAAAAAAGGGGACTTTTTGGTACTTTTTCGTCCTTCGACTGGTACTTTTTGAGTTTTCTATAAAATTTAACCTAGAAACATGAAATTAAGCATGTAGAGCCCGGAGTTAATGAGAATCTATAAAAGGGGACTTTTTGGTACTTTTTCGTCCTTCGACTGGTACTTTTTGAGTTTTCTATAAAATTTAACCTAGAAACATAAAATTAAGCATGTAGAGCCCTTATTAAATGAGAATCTATAAAAGGGGACTATTTGGTACTTTTTCGTCTTTCGACTGGTACTTTTTGAGTTTTCTATAAAATTAACCTAGAAACATGAAATTAAGCATGTAGAGCCCTTAGTAAATGAGAATCTATAAAAGGGGACTTTTTGGTACTTTTTCGTCTTTCGACTGGTACTTTTTGAATTTTCTATAATATTGATCCTAGAAGCATGAAATTAAGCATGTAGAGCCTGGAGTAAATGAGAATCTATAAAAGGGGACTTTTTGGTACTTTTTCGTCCTTCGACTGGTACTTTTTGAGTTTTTTATTAAATTGAACCTAGAAACATGAAAATAAGCATTTAGAGCCCGTAGTAAATGAGAATCTATAAAAGGGGACTTTTTGGTACTTTTTCGTTCTTCAAAAGGTACTTTATGAATTTTCTATAATATTGAAAATAGAAACATGAAAGTATGCATGTAGAGCCTGGATTAAGTGAGAAACTATAAAAGGGGACTTTTTGGTACTTTTTTGTTCTTCAAAAGGTACTTTTTGAATTTTCTATAATATTGAACCTAAAAACATGAAATTAAACATGTAGAGCCCGAATTAAGTGAGGACCTATAAAAGGGGACTTTTTGGTACTTTTTCGTTCTTCAAAAAGTACTTTTTGAATTTTCTATAATATTGATCCTAGAAGCATGAAATTAAGCATGTAGAACCTGGAGTAAATGAGAATCTATAAAAGGGGACTTTTTGGGACTTTTTCGTTCTTCAAAAGGTACTTTTTGAATTTTCTATAATATTGATCCTAGAAGCATGAAATTAAGCATATAGAGCCTGGAGTAAATGAGAATCTATAAGAGGGGACTTTTTGGTACTTTTTCGTTCTTCAAAAGGTACTTTTTGAATTTTCTATAATATTGAACCTAGAATCATGAAATTAAGTACGTAGAGCCCGGAGTAAGTGAGAACATATAAAAGAGGACTTTTTGGTAATTTTTCGTTCTTTAAAAGGTACTTTTTGTGTTTTTTATAACATGAAATTAACCATGTGGAGCCCGGAGTTAATGAGAATCTATAAAAGGGGACCCTTTGGTAATTTTTCGTTCTTCAACTGGTACTTTTTTAATTTTCTATAATATTGAACTTAGGAACATGAAATTAAATAAAAGAGGTCTTTTGTTACTTTTTCGTACTTCATTGGTACTTTTTGAGTTTTCTAAAATATTGAATATATAAACATAAATTTAAATAGGGGACTTTTTGCTATTGCAGATATATATACATTTACAATAATATTTATTTTATTCCATTACGATGAGGGTAGCGAAGCACACTGGGTATAGCTAGTCTAATATAAATTTGTGAATAATTTTACAAATATGTAATGCAAAATTTCAAATTCTTTTTATATAACGATTTAGAATATGGTCGTAAAAATATATTGTAGAAGAAAAAATTTTAAAATCCTCACGAACTAGCGATATAAACAGTTTTTTTGCTCTCCTGAAAACTTGTATTATTTTAGATAGAGACTATTGAATATAGTCCTTTGATATGTAAAACATAAAATTGGCTGTAAGTCCTTAAATAACGCTCCTATTAAGATAAGAGTGAAAATAAAATAGGTTTTCATATGAAACCTTAAAATGGGCTGTAGATCCTTAAATAACGCTCCAATTGGGAAAATAGTGAAAATCTGTGATCATTCATATTCCCACCAAAAATCAATTTCTGTGAATAATTTCAAAATCTTTTAATCTTTTAATTAAAGAAAAAACACCATAACTTAATAATGTTAACATGAGTTTATTCAAAAGATTTACAATTTAATCCAAGTGGATATTTCAATAATTTCCTAAGACAAGTAAAAGTCACAAACAATTTAATTGATTTAATGCAAAAGTTCTAATTACATTAAGGACAGGTAGAATTCACGTAGCAGCTTTTGTTATCCTTCTCATCTCTCCGAGTGTTTCTTCTCAAAAGATTTGTATGAAATTAAAAAAGAACTCTGTTAGAGAAATGTAAGATTGAGATTTCTGATGTTGGGAATAGATTTTTAGTTAATTCAATGAAATTGTTGTTACTATTAGAAAGCAGGCATCACACATGTATCTTATGTACGCACAAAACGAGGATGATGATGATGATGTTGTCGTTGATGATGGGCTCTATAAGGAAGTAAAGATGAATCCTTTTTCCCCCCCTCTATAGAAGTTAAAGCTAAATTTAAGCTATTAGTACTCTTGTCATTAAGAGTTGCGGAAGTGGTCAAATCTCTTCTTTTACGTTTACCCAAAACAGAAGCACCCGGAGCCACACCAGACACAGTGCCCAATTGCAATAGCAGGGGATTACTGACCAAAGCAGCGGCTATACCTAAAACAGCAGCACTGGCTAAAGGTATGAGAAAGCTTTTGGCTAAAAGTGCTTTTTGCGAAATGTCTGGATGAGACTTATGTGCAGCTGGTTCATGTCCTTCTGCATAGGAGTACGAAGCATAGTCGCCACCAGCTGAACTAGAATAGTGATTTTTACCTCCATAAACATCGAATGGTATGCCTTCTGCTACAGCACTACTACCATAATAGCCACCCGTATGAGCAGTAGTCGCCACACTACCACCATAGTGTGGATTAGTGGGTATGTATTCTACATGATGTTCTTTGCCACCATAAGGACGACTTTCATATGCATAGCCACCATTTGAGCTACTGCCACTGCCATGTTCTGATGTCGTATAATGTCCTAAGGGTACGATTGTGAGAGAAAAAGTAAAGAAAACACAACAAATGTAAATTATGCACTTTCTTTTTTACTTATTTGTTCTTGTTCACAAACTCATTTTGCAGTTTGTTGGAGTTATGGTGTCTGTATATTGCCTTGATTACGCATTCATATCACTTACCCACGCTGATTCTATCCTGCAGAGCACCTTTTTTATTCAACAGTACTCCCACTTTCCCTTTGAGATGTTGCCAAGAATTGTAACTGTTGGCCAAATGTACATCGCTGTTATCTTGTGTTCCACCGCCATTGCCACCACCTCCATTGTATTTGTTATGATTGTTGTTGTTATTGTTGGCATTGTGAGTGTCTGGAAAAGCTATGGGCCGGGATATAAAACCATTTGAGGGTTTATAATTACTATTATATTGTGGAGCTTCTACGGTTGATATGAAATGACCTGTTGAACCAGGACCTCTATAAGTAGAATTATAATTATGAAAAAAAAATTATTTTTTGTTCTTTTTTGGAAGTTTTAGTCAGTTTTAGTAAAGAACTTAATGGTATGTAATAATTTAATGCAATGTCATGAAAATACTTTAGTTTTTTAATTGTTCTACTTTCTTTTGGGATATTATGTGGGTTCAAGTGGGAAGCTGATATTATGGTAAAGGTGGTAACATTGAATCTAGAATTGAAGATATATGTATGACACTTTTCCAGTTTATCTCAAATTACATTCCTTCAGTTAATTTTAAGCCAACGTTAAAGTCATATTTTGAAGGGGACCTTGTGTGAAAGCTTGGTTCTAATATGGGCCTATTTTCTTCATTTTCAAAAACAATGAAACATGTCAGGCTTCTAGCTCCTTGAGTTTAGGATATATTGGTCGGCTTAGAATATCTTGAAGATCAAGTATAGCAGGCCTCTAGCTCCTCATGTTTAGGCCCTATAGGATTTTCAGCAGATAGACGGATATATTTGTCGGCTTAGAATATATAAAGGATCAAGAGTATAAATACTTCTGTACCAATATTTCATTGTAAGATAAACTGAATGAAAAAAGTCAATATAATTGACGATGAGTATTAAAAGCTTTACTCTGGACCAGTACAACTTTGTGGTATTCAAATACTAAATATATAATATTTTTGTTAATTGTAGGGTTCAATTAAATCACTTTAGATTGACCGTTTTTTTTTTGACATATAAAATTTGTTTTTGGTATTTCCCTTATGGTCATGTAATTTGCCGGGGTATTAGAAAGTTGTTGTCGCATATAAAAGGGATATACTCATAATACATGTGAATATGTACTATAGTCCACCACCAAAGAATGAGGATAACGAAGGGTATTTGCGATATCCCGATGACATTGTGTTGTGAGCATGTAAGAACATTTTTTTCTCCCTGTAATGGGATCATAACTTTAAAATAATTAAGTCACTGTTAAGTAGACAATTAAAAACTTAAATAAATAGGAATGAAGTTTTTGGTTTAAATATTTTATCTATTGTTGTTTAAGTCCCGAGAAAGAGTTACTCTATAAGGATTATAATCCAACTCTACAAACCATTGCAAAATTATTGGTAGTTATTAAAGCAACACTTTCAGAACATTTGGTAGTAGCAGGATTCATTCAAAAGCAATATGTCGAAGTGCTTTACGTGAACACCTGCCGTGTTGGCCTTATTTCACGGTGGTACTTTTTCAACCACTAGCTTAGCTTTTTGTGTCTTACACGCCGGAGGTAATTTTTGTACGCTTAGTCCCACAGTCACTGATCTGTGTTGTAACCGTTGACTTCGACAACAGCATCGAACTTATCCAGAATTATAGACATTTCCGTGCATCAGTCGTTCTTCGGTTCGATTCCATGTCAAATCAATCCAAGGAAAGGCCGAGGATATATTTAATCATCACCAGTTTATAGTCCCGGCTGACTAGAAGTACTAGTAGCCCGGAATTGCAGTTACACCAAGATGGGGTCTTTCATCAAGGTAACATGCCCACGGAGGAATCCAATAGCAAGTCCGAAATTTTAGCATGGATCCCATATGATTTCCGAAAGCGTAAGTGAAGCCCGGCCAACCAGCGGAATCGAACTTAAAGCCAAATATTCACGACTCTAAGGTAATGGTAGGACTATCCATCACAGGGAACCTATACCAAATGAGACCGATTCATTTGCTGAAAGCACACAGAGAATACAGGGTTAGAATTGAAAGAGTAATATTTCATCATAACTATTCTCGACATATCGCAATAGCTGTTAAAAACTATTTAATAAGAAGTGGTTGTGAAGTTATGCCTCAATCGCTTTATAATCCGGACCATGCCCTCTCTGTCTACTATTTGTTTCTATCAATGTTGGATGTTTTCTCTCGAATATGTTTTACTTTAAAACAGTGTATGCGACTTTATTCGTTCTTGGCCTTAAAAAACGAGCAGTTCTTTTGATGCGGAGGAATCCATCCATATGTTGCCAGAAAGATTGGAAAAGGTCATAACTAATAATGACTATTACCGAGGCTTCTCCCATATATTTTAGGGAAACGAGATGTTAGGAGACGAATGAGTAAGATTCTCTGTAGTATCAATTTCTTGAAGAAATCTTCGGAAACAGATGATGCATAAACATTTCACTTGTTCGGTGGAGTACGAGGAAAAATGCATTTGTCCACGTAGCAAAAGGAGATTTGTTTTGTTATCATCTGCTCTATGAGTTCAATACCCAGGCCAATGCTTGTGCAATGCTAGATAGAATCTTAGACTCAGAGAGACGTTTCTCTTAAGGCAATATGAATATCATGATAGGTATACCTTTTTTTTGGACTGCAGACTGTACACACTCCAAGCGCTGAACAAATTAAAATTCCAAACAGAAGAAGTCTGTGGAATTTTTGAACGGTTCAAAAATCTTTATGATGATCTTGGTCTCTTGAGGTCGATCTCTTGAATCTCTAGACGTCTATTAATAATTTCTATGTTAACAGTTTCACATCTTGCAAGGCTCACAACTCGAACGAAAAAGGACGAAATATTTTCTCAACTCACAGTTAAAAAGAATACAAAAGCAAGAGGCCATAAGGTAAAATTATATTAATACTGACAAACTTTGTCCTTAGAGACTAATAGCTATCATTCACTCTTGGACGGTTCAAAAACTTTTACGACAAGTTTGGTTTCTTGTTGTCGATCACACCATGAAATATCCGAGAATTAAATCTACAGAAGTCTATAAATAATATATATGTGAACAGTTTTACATCTGGCAAGGTTCGCAACTCGAACGAAATAGGAACGAAATGTTTTCTCAATTACATTAGCTTCTCAACTCAAAGTTAATAAGGATACAAGAGCATGAGGCCATAAGGTGAAATAAACGGATTATGTTTGGACAAAGGGGTTTCGTGAGAGATGTTCATATTTCCTTGATTGCGGTATCGAACATGATTGACGAATGGGCAGCAGAAGAAAGGCAATTGAACTCTGGAATGACATACCTTGTATTAATTGTAATTAATCAAAAGGATACCATTTTAATATTAAGGGCTCTTGTGAAAAGAATTCATTCCTTTAACAAAAGTGTGCATTGTCACCTACTCACTCATGGCTTACTAGCAAAAGTCAATGGATTTACAAAATAAAAAACAATTTTGTTCATAATTTGTTGCTTTTAGTCCTTTTTAGACATTTCTACTTTATAACGTTTCACTAGATTGTTATCGCAAAAAGAGTAGAATTTGTACAAAAATGTTTTTTATACCTTTTCACTCTTGTCTTTTTTTGTTAGCTGTGTTTTTATGGTTTTGTTTGCAAAATATTTTGCAAACGAATAAGTTGTTTTGAGAATTTTATTCTTTCACAAAATTTTTATAATGGCAGGAGTAGTGGGAAACCTTCCCTCCTGCTTTTCTTTCTTAGCAGGTTTATGGAGTAGTAGTTTTAGTGAAAGTTTTTATTTGTTATAACGTTTAAACTTTGCACTTTTTATAATCTGTTTTATATGTTTTTGGGGGGGAGAATGTCATTGTTGTTTTTGTGTTCCAAACATGCAGCAAAGAATGTTTTTGTACAAGTTACATATTTTTACGATGTTTTTTTGGTGTCATGGAGGAAAGAGTTGTGGTATTCGATATTTTTATTTTTATTAGTTGAAATTCACATTGTAAAATTCCTAACATTTTATCGACAATGAAAATATTGTTTATATGTTTGCATTATTTTTGTTCGATTATTTGTTTGGTTGCTTCGTATTGTTTCATCCAGTCATAAATTTATTTAACTTATAACTGGGAAAATAAGTTTTAGAAAAATATTTTTCTGGTTTTCTGTGTGTATTGACCGCAAATATTGGGATTTTTGAAAAAAAAAAAATGAATTATTGGGGATTAAAGGGCAAAGCTTTCTATGAAAATATTTTAAATTAAAATTTTAATAAATTTAGTTGTTCGATAAATAAGGATAAGAAACACGTTTTTTTGTAGTTGGTTTAAATATTGATATTTCACTTTTCACACCTATAAAACTCTGGTGGTGGATCATAACTTTTGGCTGCTACTCCCAGTGTATTTGCTGCAGATAAATCCTTAGTTTTTATATCACGTTTAGTTAAATCTGAGGATTCCACAATATAACCATCCGATGTAGTACGTTGTAAAGTTGAGGTGGGTGTAGGTGATGTGGTGACAGCGTTTTTTAATTCTTTAGCATTTATTTTCATAACAAATATATTAAATGTTAATAAAAACACCACATAAGTATGAATATTTATAAAAAACATTTCAAAATTAAATATATTTTTTTAATTTAAAATTTGTAACCGATTTTTTTAAAGTTTTATGTTAAGCGCACGCATTAAGGAAAGCAACTGAAGTTGTCATCTATGAAAACTTAAACTTATATAAAAAATAGTTTTAATAATTATGTTGAAAATGTTTTTGAACCAAAATTTATTTTGAAATTATAAAACTTGTACGACAACTAAGTAGGACATACACAATTTAAGCTAAAAATTGTAGGGGGAATTTGTTTTCAGCTAAAGTTTATGTTCAAAGAAATAAAGCAACAAGCAAAATAATAAAATAATTATATTTGCGTTTTTTTCTAAGTTTAAGACACAATTTAAGTTTGTGTGCTCATAACGTTGGTATTTGAATTAAGTAAAACAATTAGTAACGCCAGTTGTAAACTACTTACAAATAACATTCATATCGTCATCCACAATCACTTACTCACTCATATTTGTAATATCCACACTTGTTGCTGCAAATATAATTTGAAAAATGAAATTGTTATTAAATTTTTTTTGTCTTTTACAAAGTTATCATTATTTGTTATGATTTTTCATTTTTCCTTTTACCTTTGAAAATGTAAGCTGCCACAGCACATTGTCATTTATTTTTATATTTCTGGCGTAAAATGTCATTTAACTTAAATTTAATTTGATGGTTTAATCGCCCTCTTCGTACGCACAGAAAGTGTGTTTATGATTGTCACTGGTTGTTTTTTTTTGGCGTGATAATTGTTTAGGTTTCATGTCTTTGTTGTTTTTTTTTTTTTTTGAAGATTTTTATAACATCTAGTTAAAATGTGATAACTCTTTTTCAATTTGTTAGCAAATTTTCTTTATTTAATTAAATTTCAAACATACAGTGGGAGGCAATAAAGGCAGAACTCTTAAACGATTTCTTAAGTTCAGTACAGATACAGTGGAATACAGTTAAAGTTTAAATTTATCACAATCAAATTATAGAGAGAAAACTGGAAGTCTGTAAGACTATTCTGAAACATTATCTTTTCTCTAAACAGGGTGACTTTGTCAATTTTGTGATTCTAGAAAACATAACGACTAGGGTTCTATAGTTGGAACGAAAAGTCGACTTTTCGGCTTTTTGCATTTAGTTAAAAGTCGACTTTTCGACTTTTTGCATTTTATGAAAAGTAGATTTATCGACGTTCTTCATTTAATTAAGGGCCGACTTTTAGTATTTTATAAATAGTCGACTTTTAGACTTTTTCCGACTTTTTCTGACTTTTTGACTATTTTCGACTTCTTTCGACTTTTTTTCGGTTATTTTTTTACTTTTCTCGAGTTTTTCCGACTATTTTAGAGTTTTTGACTTTTTTTTCACTTTTTTCAAATTTTCGACTTTTTTCGATTTTTTCTACAATTTTCGACTTTTTTCGATTTTTTCGAAATTTTTCGACTTTTTCCGACTTTTTACGACTTTCTTCGACTTTTTGCGACTTTTCGACTTTCTTCGACTTTTCGACTTTTATTCACAAAGTCGACTTTCAACTTTTTGTATAGACTATAGTCGAGTTATCGACTTTTTTGAAATAAAATAGTCGACTTCGACTTTTTTCGACAAAAAGTCGATTGTTCGATTATTCGAAAGTCGATTTATAGAACCCTAATAACGACAGTTCTAATAAATTAAATTATATCATGATACATCTTCGATATAGATAGTCCATATATTATTTGAATGTGTGCATTTGTATATGACTAAATAATGCGTAAGTTTTTGAACTAACATTCGAACCATTATAATCCTAACTTCCTTAAAATGTAGTATATCAGGCTAAATAACTTCAGTGGTTCGGAAGCAAGATCTTGGCAATATTGCTTAGCTACTTAAGAAGCATTATTTTTCGAACCATTTAAAAATTTTATATAAAAACGATCTTAGGGGAAAAATATTTTGTAATTAAGAAGGGAGCATCTATCGTCTTGGTAAGATTTAGTCTTGGCTCTACGATGCTCTTTAAAAAGGAAAAAAGTTCTTACTACCACATTTCAAATGCACTATGGAACTCATAACCTGCAATAGAAGGAACATATCAAGATTGTTGCAGAAATAACTCGACATCGGGAGATAGGTAAACATAGAAGTTAACTTGAACATCCTTATAATGAGTACTTTATAAAGGAAGAAATGGTCTTCCACCTTCTCTGTGAATAACCTGCACAGGTCGCAAGAGAAATATGTATATTATTTGACTACTACACTAAATCCAACTTTGATGAGTTATATTGGTCTAGACTTTTGAACATATCACGAATACAGGTTGGATTTAATACTTTACGTTTGACGAGTTGTATTGACCTCTCAAAATAGAGTGCCTTCTACTCAAATATCTTTTTGCGCGTAGAAACCTTAGTCTATAACTAAACAACTATAATTTTGACATCATAAGAAAAGGCTATATCTGTACAGCTTCAGATGTTTGCCTTTTCAATACCGATGATCTGTCTGTTGTAAGATTCATATGGGCATGAGCTTACTTATGCAGATTAAGGGAAAGAGGAATGTGGGAGTCGTGTGATTAACCTTTGAATATCTGTGGATATCGGAAACTTATTATTTCTGCAGAACTTTATATCGAATTTTTACTTATTTTTATTTCGATGTATTTCTCTAATTTCTCGATCACAAATTTGCCTTTGAAATTTCGTGGTGTTGTAAGCAGCTTTAAGATCCGACTATGACAAAAAATGTCGTTCTAATAGGACGGCTGGTTATATGTGGACTTGCAAATCTTCCAGTGCAATATTTGTATTAAAAATTTGGCCATATAACGGTGCCTAATGAAACTCGACATGCTACTGCGGATCAAAACGATATTATGACATGAATGCATCATCCTTGTAGTACTTAGTTCACCAATTCAGAGTTAAGTTAAAATATCATATAGCGTCAATCTAAAAAACTATAGAATTAGTGTGGCCATGGCAATCTCAATGACAGCCAACACTTTGACACTTGAGTATCTGCACCGATACCACAATTTGTAAAAAATATTTGAGAATCCTTTTATTGGCATCAAGTTTGATTATCACTATCCAATTCTCTAAGTTTCTGCGGGGGTTTGATTAGAAGAAATGAAAAGTAAACTATATTAAGTTTGAGATACGAATAAGTATATACCCATCAAAATCTTGGTTATGACTTGTACCTACTCTACAACTTACTTTTCAATGACTTCTTCATACCATCTGATTCACTTTTAAGTAATGACTTGTAATGATTCGTAGGTAATTAATTTTTTACAGTCTGCTGTTTTGAGTATAATAGAGAATTAACAAAGACTAGGGCCAGGTTCATATTCTTGTCGCATACTTTTTTAACATTACACTAAACCACTTAATCAACTGACTATTTGTACGCAAGCGTGTTAAGTACTTACCTAACTGTAAGTACTTGAAGTTGCCATTTTAATTTACTATGCTTTCAATGTAACTTTTTTGTGGGTCCAGGTTTATTTTATCTTTAGCAGTGCAAGTATATTTCAGTCATTTCATGTTAAACACATTTGTTGCTTTGGATTCCAAATAGGTTTTAAATTTGATATAATAACACTATTTTATAATATTTGTTAAACTTAAAATATTATATAATATTAAATTTCCCTAAAATGAATTGCGATTTGGGTTTTTTTCATTTTCCGTTAATTAGCTTTAATTGTATATATCTTGTTAAAATAATTATATAATCATTGTAATCACAGTTAATTTCGATAAGTTGCGTAAAATATGATTAAATTAAATTATTAAATAAAAAAACTGCTTAAAAGGCGGAACATTAAAAACTAAATACCAAAATTTGTTTATTTCAAACCACCACAACTTTATAAACTTAAACAAATTAAGTTCTGCCTAAACCATATTTAAAGTTCAATGTCAAAGGCATAGGTACTCATTCATATCTTACCACATACACACTTTTTATACGTTTATGATTTTATCATCGTATAAGACAATAAGACCACTATATGACATTTATAAAACATGTAAAATGTAATCAACGTAAATAATATTGTCTCCAAACTACACTAAATCCCCCAAACCAAAAATGGAAAACAATAAGAAAATGATTTGTATTTAATTTTATGGCGATAAGCCATAGAAACGAAAATCTAAATAAAAATATCCGTAAAGGAAATCTGCTATATGCGAAAAAAAAATAACGAAAAAAATATTTTATGTTCATGTTTGTTTGTGGTTGTGACGCAAAATGGTCATAAAAATAGTTTTTACATAATTGAAGTAAGCGTATGTGTGTATAAGGACATTTCCGTTTCCTTTACTCTTACACACATTCCTTCGCCGTAAGAGAGGTATGTACTATGTATGTGTATGTAAAAGAATGTTTATTTTTGCTAAAGGTCAGAGTGTTGATGTTGATGGTTCTTTTCCTGTTTTTGTTTATTTTTTCCATTTGTCACCCCTCCCGACTTTACCATTCTTTGGCAACATTCTTCATAAATGGTTTTTATGTATGAATTTTGTTTGTTGCTCTTTCAATTTTTTTTGCTTTAATTCGTCTATAATGAGTTTTTGTGGTTTTTATGTTTCGAAGAAAACCACACGAAATGTTGTTTGTTAAACTAAAAATGCAAAGCAAAAATCCCTTAATTTCCTTGATTTCCATAGTTGCTCCATTAAGTCCATAAATTCATTTCAATCTCGTTAAAATTCTTGTTGACAAAAACCACAAATATTTTTATTTCTTTAACTAAAACTAAATTTTTTGTTAATTTCTCTTGTGTGTTGGAGTTTGTAGGTGTTGGCTTTATCCTTTTTAGCAGTTTTGTTATTTTTTGTGTATTGAAACCAAACATTATTTATGGCAAAAGTTTAACAGCAAGTTAATTAGTTTAACGGGAATTTGAATTTAGAAATAAGTGGGAAATATGTTTTAAGTTTTGAAAGCTAAAATGTGTTACAATTCATAGAGTTTTTATTAGTTTTGTACTGATTTGGAGAAATTATGGATATTTCTTGTAGTGTTGTATTGGAAAAATCTCAGTGTAATCCTTGAGTTGAAATGGTTTTAGAAAACGGAACTTAGTCATGCACACTCTTGTCATTTTGTCTACCGGTTTTGAGGAGAACGTACTCTTCAGTAGGACTATCTTTTTTAGAACACGAAATTGTCTCTAGAATTGGATATTGCCTACTTTGTTGTTATGGAATTGGGACATCAATGTACTCTTAGTTAATATGGATTCTCCAGTCGTATGTGGTATTTTAGGTGGGAATCTATTCTAAAAATTATAAGTTCATAGACTGTTAACTGTTGTCTCAGTGATAATGTTGGAAAACATGAGAGATTTGCATAATTCTGGAATGTATAAGATTCAAATATGCAAAACTAGCGTACCCTGGGTGCTTCGCTACCCAATGAACATGAAATACAAAATTTTCATTACTTTTATAGTTATGTACTAAAGTACCAAAAAACTCCCTTTTATAAATTCTTATTTTATAAGAACAATGTGTCATTTGTTTCGAATCCCCATTATAGATACTTCAACACGTTTGGTACTTTTTCATTTAAAGAATGAGAAAGAGTCACCTCTTGCAGATTTTTATTCAGTCAGGACCCTGCATTTGAAGGACGAAAAATTCCAAACAGTACCATTATAGGGAGGAAAAGTACCGTATGATGAAGTACCAACAATTTCCCAATTTCTTATTCAAACAGGACCGTGTAATCTACAATATTTTTGTTTCAATATTAATATAATTAAAAACTAAAAAATCATTTAAAACGAAATAGTGGAGTAAGTTCTATCTTTTTTGGTACCTTTTCCCCTTTTTGGTACTTTTTTCTCCCCAATGAAATAGCAAATATGTTGTTTCAATAAATATTGCAGAGTTAGTACGTAATTTAAGAGGTATACGTCAATAAGTCGAAAAAGTTTTCTTAATGTGCTAAAAAAATCCAAAAAACACAGTTTCCTCCCATTTACACCTAAAAAGGACTGAATATTAAAAAAGTACGAAACAGGTGTCTCATAATTTTGGAAGATATATCCAAATATTTACAAAAATTTTAAATTTTTTTATTAGTTAAGAAGTTATAAAGGGTCCAAAAAAGTACCAAAATCACCTTTGTTACACATTTTTACACCTTAAAAGTACGAATTTCAAAAAAGTACCAGACACCCATCTGCTCATTTTAAGAGTAGATACAGTTGCATTTAAAATTTTTCGTGTATCACTAATATTGTGTAAGATAATTAAGAAAATCAGTTTTACCCGTTTTTTCCCTTTTTTACCCCTAAATGTACGAATTTCCAAAAAATCCCACCTTAGTGGATCTACATGATCATGATTCCATGTTCAGCCGTTTGGGCTGTGCGATGATGAAACAGTCAACGATACACTGTTATATATATATATATAGATAAGAAGGTCACTGGTGCGTACAGAGGCTTTAAGAGCTCTTAACTTTTTCGTATTATCTTGGATGAAGATGTTGGGGGATGTGGTCGGGATGGAACCATATAGAGTCAATTTCGTGATTGTAATTTATCAATGCTGCAATCACAATTAACGGTTATAGATAAATAGATAAAACGGTATAGATAAATATCTATACTTTACATAGAAGATGGATTTATGATTCCCCTACTCAGGCCATAACTCTGGGTAAAGTGTAAATTTAAATTCAAATTTCCTTCTTCAAAATAATTAAAAATTGCACAATTATATAAAAATCCCTTTGATAACAAACTCTTTCGAGAAATATACCAAAAAATGTTAATAAGCCTTGAATTTGAATTATTATTCATTGTTCTCATGGCATTTATAAAAAGAAATTAAAATTTTTCTTTTTATTATTAACAGTTTTTCCATTAAAAGTTCTCACACTCCTACGAATACAATTTCAAGACCAATTTTTAAGCTTTTAACTACTCGAACAATAAACGAACGTTATACAAGTGTGAATATCTTCTTTACTCACAAACACTTTAAACATCTTGTTCTTTTGTTGCTTTTGTTAAATATTCTCCCCACACAGATACGCATTCAAATATTAAGTTATTTTTTTTCATAATTTTTAAAACGTCCATTCATAACTTTACATTGACTCAACTCATAATCGTGGTGCTCAACACCATCACCGTTGTTCTCGTTACCGTCATCATCGTCAACAGCAACATCCTCGTCACTAGTAGCTCGTTCGTTGTATTCATGCGACAAAAGTAATTTCCTGCAGTCATTTTTCATACTCCATTATGTTCAAATTTTTTTTATTTTATTTCATTTTATTATTTAAAGTTCCTTTTTATTTTAGACTTCTTTCTTCTCTAGTTTTCTTAAACACTTTCACACATTAATGCAAACTCTTACAATAGAACACATTCAGACCAACTCATTCCAAACCCAAAAATTGTGTTAAGAAGTGTAGTGTTGGTTTTTGTTGTTGTGTAGGATAGCGTATATGTATGTATGTGGTTGTTTTAGTTGTATATGTGTAAAGTCCTTTAGTCATAAACTCTTCTACTAAAGTGAAAAGGATGCTGTCACAACTTATTAGCATGAATGCACTTTATTTATGTTAGAGTTTGTTCGCTGGAACAAACTTTTTAGCTTTTAAGCAACATTAAGGCGATTTTCCGTTAAAACTTAAGTATTTTGAAATTATAGTTTTTATTTGTTGTAAGTGTTTAACACAAAAGCTAGCATGAGTTATAGATATGAGTAATGTCTACTACTTTTTTAAGAGCTTATGTTGTGGTATTATTTATTCGCTAGAACGGTATATAAAGAAAAAACGTTTATTTCTTTATTGATGGAAAACAAAAGGTTTTCGTTCCTTTCTGAATTGAACTGCAATTTAAGAAAATAAGGGGGTAGTTTTGTAATTACATTCCCTTCAGAACGAATGTGTGTTCTTCTTGAATGATACTTAAAAATATGGGGAATAAGTTTCCTAATTTCAGAGGAATATCGATAATATAGAAGTCCTAGTGTTTACCTGGTGGTACTTTTACAACCAGAGGGTAATCTAGAGACGACTCGTCACCGCCACTTTAAGACTTCGCAAATAATACAAAGGTGGACATTTTATTTACATGGTCGATGTTGGTCCATGTACAAGCAGTTTGTTCGAGTGCTTGAGTTTTCTATTCTCTTATAATCGGAGAGAACCGTTGCATTCTTTCCGTTAATCTTCAGATAATATCTAAAGCATTTCTCAACAATAATCTTCCGATCATATCTGAAGGATTTCTCGACAACTATCCCATAAAACACTGATGGAATGACCTCTATTGTTTCGGAATGAGCACGTGTTTGGTTTTTACTCTAATGGAGACACATTGTGGTAAGACTGGTATGAACAAAGCAAACCCTGGACATACCATGGCAAAGAAGGAAATTTTATTTTATTTTCATCCATAACATATCAGAAGGATACCTTATCACCTATCACACATCTCTTTTATTCGATAAGTCAAAGAGATACGTTATGCAATATATTTAATCTTGATGAGAAGGTGCACCCTACTCATTCGCCAGTAACATTTAGTTCCACAATCTCTCCTCTGAGAGATCCTGTTGTTTCGATTACAGAGCTCAACTTATCCCATCATTCCATCATTCATCATTCTTTTAACAAACATTCTCTTCCGAAGATTTAGGTTCCAATCACATCCAATAAGTGAACCCTGAAGGCACCTAAACCAATAGACTGTTACAGGTCGAATCCAGCGGGCCCAACAGACTCCCGTAGTACTTGTATGATTCTCTGGTCAAACTCCGAGTCATAAAGAATGTGCAAGAAGTCCAATAACTCCTCTCGACAAGCACCTCTTTTCCCCTGGATTGCAATTACAACAACATACTCCCGTAGTACTAGCTAGTATGATTCTCTAGTCAAACCCAGAGTTAAACCCTGAAACACCAAGATGAGGGCGGTCAACCAAGGTAATATGCCCTGGGGTAGATTGAAAACTGAAATTAAATACACACAGCGACGTGCTTCAATAGAGTTGGATACACTACTGTCACCGATTAGTACCTGAGCCTTCTCCTGTATGCCGTCGAACATAATTATACTTCCAACTTCCAGCCCACATATAAGTAGAAATCAGATAGATTGATGTACGTATATCTTACACAGTTTTTGCTCTTCCCTGGGGAAAAAAATTTGGGTTGATACGGCTGTTAGTGTTTTAACAAACTTTGACATAGTTGGGAATAAGGTTGTTCTGGATCGGAGATTATATGCTCTTGGGAATTACGTACGTCTTTCTTTTTGTCTGTCCGTATGTCTGTTAAAAACACTATAGGGTCCGAAGGGCAAGCTAGGGAGCTGAAGTTTTCCACAAATATTCCCTATAGGATTTGTTTGGCACTGCAAATAGCCCATAATGGTCCTCGATATAAATGATTTTGTGTTCTCTACATAGAAATATGAATGTGTGACAACGTGTCTAGCTTCTTTTCTATTTGAACGCATAATTTTATAACTTCCTGGTCTTTAATTTCATTGGCCTCATTCTGTAATATTAAAAATATCTGAAAACCAGAAATAATCACAATAATCATAACAATCATCACAAGTAATAGACATCAAAAGAATTGTTCTTTTTGTTACGCTTCACTTTCTGCACATAAAATAATTTCTTTTCATATTTCTAAAAAAAAAACTGTTTTACTAAGAAAAAATAAAACATTTTTTATTTTGGGGGGAGTTTGAGTGAAAATGGTCCTTCTTTTCTCAACCATGAAATATGAAATGTTTCTAATAAACATTACGAAGGCGACAATTGGCTACAATGACAGAAGGCTATTTGAAAAAAAGAAAAAAAAACACAAAAAGTCACAACATTTTGTAAGCCTTCGATGGTGATTGTTTCATTTCAAAGGATTTCTTTTCCCTCTTTTTCATTATTATGATTATTACTATTAGTTTTGTTGTTGCTTTGTTGTATGATTGGCTTTTTATGGATGAAATTGTAATATTATGATTTTCCTTATTTGTTTTTGTTTTCGTACTTTTTGCGCTTCATTGCATGATGGTCATAATGATGGGGCATGGTAATAACGGTAATGATGATAATAATGAAAATTACTATAATATTTGTTTTCCAATGGACCATGTAATGATTCCAACTATAAACACAATGTTATTTTTGATCATAAACAAGTTCAATTGTAATGTAGACATTACAAAGGCGACCTAACTAGTTGCTATTTATGGATATTGCTATTTTGTCTTAGAGAAATTTGGAAGAAACTTAAGTAGGAGATGTTCAGATATCAAAATTTTTTTAATTTTAAAACATTTTCAATGAGAAGTTTTGCCATTAAACTATTAATAGTCACAGCAGTCACCAGACTTTTTAATTCACACTAGATCCAACTTTGACATCTTTTTGTTTAAAACATAATTTAAAATTATAAACGAATCCTAAAGGAAGTCTTTCAACTTTAAACGTTTTAATCATAAATATTCGCAAAACACATCAAAGCCACGAATGTGCCTGCTAGAAACAGACGCAATGTTCCAAATTTTTTATTTGTTTTAAAATGCGTGTATATTTTGGTAACAGTTACAGGATGTTTTTCTGAACATTTTTGAAATATTAATATTAAAAATTTTATGTTGACAACAGTCACATTATACAAAACAAAAAGCATTTTAATACTTTATAAAATGAAATTTACAACTCGTTTTTCAACGGCTGTTTTTCATTTTAAAAGGATATAAAAGTTAGTTCCGGTATATTAAACTCAGCAGGCAGCCATATTGTTTAGCGTAAATATTTGTTTGTGTTGGTGGTTATTTATTTGTTTGTTTTTTATTTTTCTTTTGCCTTAAATATACAAAAGTATTTGGTTATGATTTATTTGAAAAATTTCATAAATTGATTATGTTGTTCTTTAAACGAAAAGAGCTATTGTTATGAGTTTAAATAAATTATTTTAAATTTATTTTTTAAGAAACAAATAAAAGACAATAATAAGACGAAAATTAATGTTAACACATGCTTCATTTCCCACTTTAGTCACCCTTTAACCCGTTTTTTTGTCATTAACGTAAATAGAAAATAAAATCTTGTTTTGCCTTTGGGCTAAGTGATGAAATCGTTGACAGTCTGTGTATTAGACAAAAGTAGTACTTTACACATATTAATTTAATGCAATCAATTTATAAATTGGGCGACACAATAAGAAAAAACACACAAATACAATCCTTGTCACAGAATTTATTTTCCTTTTGGAGTGGGAGCAAGTGGAAATGAAGAAAAGAGATACGAGAAGTAGGACCTGTAAAGGGTAAATGAAAGCCGCGTCATGTACGTGATCAACATTGACAATATACACTTGCCAACAGAGCGTGGAAATAAAGAAACAACAACCCGGCAGTTTATGGAATTGGTTGCAGATGGATTAATTTGTTATCTACTAAAAACTGGTCCTTCATTTCAAAAGTGAATTTATTATGTTCATGTGATTTGTGTTGATTAAAATTATGATGTTCGTGTGATTTTGAGTAGATATCAGAAGAAAAATTTAATGGTGAAAAGTTTAGGTCGATTCTCAACTAAAGTTTCAATTTAAAAACTAAGGTAATGCCCAATAATTTGAAGGACATAAGGTTTCCTATCTGTTGTGAACTGCTGGAATTTGGCCGAACAACCAAAGGGAACCTTTTGCGAACGACACCGAAAAACTGCCAAAATAAGCTCGTCTACATGTTACAATAACTGTTAAAAACTACTTAGAATGAAGTGTATGGGATGGGAGTGTTTCTCACCAGCCTGTGATACGCTTCACTTCGAAACAGGTTTTCCGAAATGTGTTTAATTCATTAATGGCCTCAAAATATGTTGCCACAGAGATCAGAGGAACACAGTGTAACATAGAGTTGGCTACCTTATTGCAGCCGATAAGTACCTCCCTTCTGTACGTGGTCAAGTATCTCCAAAATTAACTTTGAAGCACCGGCCCATACATGAGAGTTGTATTCCATTTTGGTCGGATATAAGTCATGTTGCTGTCATATGCAAAAGATTAGATAGGGTTAGAAGTTTCACATAGAATATTATACACAGAAGATGCGAGTCATGAATTTATTTAATACGATCCCGTTTTTAACAACTCACTGAAAAAGCTCGATATAAATCGGAAGAAGTATTTACCAGCACTATGCCATACCCTATGAAACGCCATGATTCACCAAAATGTCAACATTTTTCGTATAGGAAGTCTAGAAAGTATTTCGAAGAGCGATCGCTATGATTGGAAAAGGTCATGCCAGTGTTGCGTATAAATTTTCGAGTTTTGGGATCAAGTTCCCTTACATCAGAGGAACACAGTGTATCGTAGAATTGGCTACCTTACTGTAGCCGATAAGCACCTTCGCTCCCTTCTGTATGTGGTCAAGTATCTACATGAGACTTGTATTCCATTTTGGTCGGATATAAGTCTTGTTGCTGTCATATAGAAGATGCGAGTCATGAATTCATTTGATACGATCCCGTTTTTAACAACTCATATAGAGGGATCACTGAAAAAGCTCGATATAAATCGGAAGAAATATTTATCGGCACTATGCCATACCCTATCAAACGCCATAGAAATTCACCAAAATGTCATCATTTTTCCGAAGAGCGATCGCTACTAAAGCCATACTGGCGGTCCCTTTTTGGGAATTGGCGTTACATTAGAAAATCTTCCAAAATGCTAAAAATTCACCGATATGGTATATAATTAATTCTACATGCTTCGGATATCATATAAAGGTTGTAGTTAAGGATGCTGATGAAGGGATGGAGGATATGCAGCGGAAAATAAGTATTCAACAAGATCGATATAAAATATAAATATAAAATAAAATAAATAGATTTGATCATATTATACCAAATTTAGAAGGAAATAGTAATAAAGCTATAATGTAGACTCAATACTTCTAAAACAACAGGGTTATCAAATAACCCCACACACATACTCACACACGAAACCACACATACGTTAATATAAATATTTCATAATTTCATAAATTCTCAAAGGATGTTAACGTGATTATTACTTAATGCCATTTTACGACATCAATGTTGAATTGGAAGATTGAAAGACGAAAAAGTATGATAATGAGACAAACGTAATAAAAAGTATTAAAGTATTGACAAGAAATCAAGGACAGTAGAAAGAAAAAGGGTAAGAAAATAGTTATATAGTTAGCTCTATATAAATAGTTAACAAAGTTTTACATATCTACGTCTCTGCTCACTGTACAAGTATATTTTTTCGAAAAACTACTATACGACAAATAGTTAGTCAACATAACATTATTAGACTTTGCCAGCCACAATAAAGTAATAACAAGAAGGAAACAACTGAGAAAAAAAAGAGAAAATCACAAAAGTAAATACCATACAAATACAAATATCATAGAGTATAATAAAGACATTACAAAGGCAAAAGGAAACTCCCTTACAATCGAAAAACTAAAGAAGCTTTTCAAAATAATTGAAGAAAAGTTCATGAAAACATATTGACAAATAACAAACTCACAATTTACAAAACATTTGCTCATACACATGTTCAAAAAAAGTTTTATAAGCCTTCTTCTTCTACCATTTCTACTCCATTTGATTTTAAAAACTTGTTTTCACGACATTGTTTGACATTCTATGACAATATTTTGAGAAAAGTTTTCAACATAATATCCTAGTTGGAGTGTAGAAGGATAAAGAAGTACTAAACTTATTATATACAAGAAATTCCCAGCACAAACTTCTTGACATTTACACTACTTTTAAGTAGTCTAGTAATGACTTATTTAAGTGCTTATTTGTAAGTGACCATGGTAAACCTCCAATATAACATAACAAGTAAAAAGTAGTTTAAATTTTAAATTAATTACTTTTCGATGTAAGTTTTTGCTAGGTTATTTCGTTTTTTAAACATGAAATGAGAAGCCAATAGCATTACCGTCTCGTTTTAATAACTTAAGACCCATTTTTCATACTTTTGTTTCATTATTATTTTCGTTTTTGTCATACAACTTGACTACTTCTGCAAACTTCTTCGTTGACAAGGCGTTATATTGTTTTGGATTTAAGATTTTATAAATTTTAATTAATGCCTTAATTTGTTAAGAATTATTGTATTATTATGTTTTAATTAAATATGAGTGGAGATTGCTCATACTAACACATAAATATTTATTATTTTGTGTGTTGTAAATTTATAATTTTAATTGTATGAGATTTATTTAAGAATTTCATAAATTTCTATTAAAGTAATTAGAAGAATTTATTGAAATTGTTGGAATTTTAATGAAAGTTTCAGTCTTCTGTTTAAAGGTGAAGGAGAAACTGAAATTCTGTATAAATTGAAGTCGATTTATGGTTACTTTTGTATGATGGCATAGAGTTTGGCAATGATTGGATTGGTTTTAAAA
The DNA here is from genome assembly GCF_015586225.1 of Lucilia sericata. Taxonomy (NCBI): domain Eukaryota; kingdom Metazoa; phylum Arthropoda; class Insecta; order Diptera; family Calliphoridae; genus Lucilia; species Lucilia sericata. The sequence goes on from NW_023994975.1 coordinate 139,630, forward strand.
CTTCGGCTAAGATAGCCTCTTTTTCCTCTAAATTATGAAAATGCTGTCATCGTACAAATTGTTTCCTCGGTCAATCGCAAATATACTTTCCATTCCATCTATAGTTCGGTATAAACAGCCTGCACAACCTTTTCACATAAGTAATAAATTGTCTATAGTCGCTGTATACCGCACTCCAATTGATGAATATTGCCAACGGAAGTGTTATCCTGAATGCTCACATAATCAGATTCTCCTTCTGAATATGTTAGATTAGAGGCTCAGAATACCTCATAGAATGACATGCTATACTAAAGAAGTATAATTTTTTACAAGTTCAAGCCCGAATCAGTATACCAACCAGAGAATACTGAACTGTAAACACACGTTCTAAAACCACTATTCACTGGACTCCATCAGATTATTCTTATTCTGTCCCATTTTCGATGCAAAAAATTAAATCAACAAGAATAATTGAAGAATGGAGGTCTCCGAAATTGTATTCACTCTCTAGTCCAACTCAGACGATACTTTGTTATGTTATTATGGCTTCCAGGGCATAAGGAACATACAATTTTTAACGAATTCGAAATTAGTGAATCGTTCATGCACGGAACTATTTCACAAATATTCTAGTTCCTCCAACGAATGCGAAATTATTGGATCATTCCTGCACGGAACTATTTGACAAATATTCTAATTCCTCTGTTTGAGGTATCGAACATGAACAGCAAATGAGCAACAGAAGAAATGGAACTCATGTCGTCTTTTACCTACATTTGAAGAATGTTCAAAATGCCTAGTTTTCTTTCGTATAAAGGGACTTTGACGATTTTGATCACCAAGACTTGGGAATGCATTTCAAATTTCTCAGGTTCCTGTGGTTCCTGAAGCAAATTACATTAGAAAGGGATTTAAACTAATCTTGCCTCAATCTCAATAACATAAGATTGATTTTGAACAACACCTCAGCCTTCTATTCCATTAAATTCCTACAAAATACTTATTTATGGCAACTAGCTATCCGGAATAGTAATTAACATTTTGATATTCAACAAAAGATTTTCCATTAAAATACCAATAAATTGAACATGAAAAATTAACATTTTCCGGATGAACACGTGTAAAGAATTTCATAAAATTTCACGAAAAAAAATTGGAAACAATGAGATACAATAGTATTATTTAAGGGATTAGCACTTTTAATGATGATGACGGCGATGATGGCATTATTTCTTTTGCTTACTGCCTTGCAGGGATCAGAGAACACAAATACTAATGGAATTTTGACCTTAAGCGGAGTAGTCAGTCACACAGAAATGAAAGTGGAAGTGGCAAAAACATTAACTTGCAATCAACTCCACCCCCGACTTCATGCCAATTTCAATTTCTTTTAACATTTCCGTTACATTAATGTAACAAAGAATTTCTTACTTCTTATTACCAGATTAAAAAAACACACCAACGCCGATGAAGTTGTTTACTGCAGATGAGAAAGTTAAGGAAGATGAGTCGTTTTTGTTAAGTATCATCTTGTCTGATGTAAGAGTATTTTAATCTGGCGCAGGAAAAATTTAACATTTTGAGCACCTGTTTAATTGCACTAATGAGACAAGGTTCACATTAACTGCTACGGCAAGTAACATACGCGTAATGTACCCCAACATTTAACAATGGCAGTAGACATAAGAAATAATTAGCGCAGGAAGTGAAGGAAATAAAAAGCAAAAAGTAACAACGAGCAAAGCTATTTGAAGGTTATAAAATGAGTTTTATATTCAGTTTTTATGATTTTATTATACGCCAAAAGAATGTCAGAAATGAGTACACATTAATGTTTTTAAGGTTCACTTGTATAAAAATTCCAGACAATTAGGATAATTCCCTTAATGTGTGAGAAAGTGTTTTATGGCCATTTAAAGGACTTGTACTTAAAAACGAACAACTAAATATTAAAAATTGTATTATGATGTATTAAAATATAGGTATGTATTAGTCATCCTCCTCCAAGTTTACCCCCTCCCAGAATTGCGGGAAAGCAGTTTCATTTACATAACCAAAGGTCCATTTCATTCTGGGATTCGTTTTATCACAAGGATTAACATAAACAGCAAATTTATCGCCTTCCACAAAAGCTTCCATACAAGAAGCTTTTCCTATGCCATGAACAATCATTTGTTCTTCACGATCGTAGGACCAAAATTGATTACCACCCGAATTGTGGCAAGACCACATCCATATGCTGGCATTATTAGGACTTTCGTGAACATCCAAACATATACTTTGTGATTTTTTACGTATATCTCTCATATAGCTGAGACTCCAAAATTGAGTCTGATGAGGGTGAGTTTTATTTGCGGCACAGTTATAAAGACCAATGGCTGCATTACTGGCGCCACCCAAAGAATCAATACAATATTGTGGAAAAGCCATACTTTGTATAACACCTGAAGCATAATCTGGAGGCAAAACTGGTGGAAAGGTTTTTAAAAGATCGGGAGCTATAACTTCCAAAAACCATTTGAAAGGTTTACATTGCAACTTTTTACGTAAAGCAATCTGTTTCGTTAAGTCGCCTGCATCTAAATCATTATAAGTTTCAGGTTCATGATCGTAAACGTATTGGGCATATTCATCCATCCAAACTTCAGCCAAACGTTTGTGGTTCTAAAAAAATTAAAACACCACTATAAGGAATTGTAGTTATTAAATCCTAGAAAACTTACCCTGGCTACAAAACTGTAATTCCTGGGACTAGGTCTGTCCTTCATGGGCCCCCTAAATACATGAGCCACCCTTGAGCAGGGCACATCACACAACAAACCACCACACATCCATATCTTAAAACTCAATTCATATTGCTCGGCACCCCAAATGTCCAAACCCTCATCGTAGCCTCCCAATTCCCAGAAAAATTCTCTGCTTATGGCAAATAAACCACCCATCATTATAGGATTACGATAGGGCTCTGTATGATCTCCGGCATCTATATCCAGCACAGGCATTTGTTTATAAATCAAATTCCAATCAAATGCTCCTCTTGAACCCGCCTGATAACCACCATTATAGGCGAAAGTGGCATGATCTATACCATCAACTATGGGGCAAGTGGATATACGTTTATTCAAGGCAATAGGTTCCAGCAAAGGTGGCAGCCAATTGTAATTGCATTCTATGTGTGAATCAAAAAATACTAAAACATCTCCTGTAGCTTTGCGGGCTCCAGCCAAGCGTGCTCCTATTAAACCTGTTCTCTCTTTGAGTCTTATTATTTTAACTAAATCCTTAAAGTAATTGGCCACATAATCTTCCAGTTGCTGCTTCAAATATTCACGATCACTATAATCATCGACTATGATAATTTCTTTTAATAATTCGGGTGGTGTTCGATTCTTTATGCTGTGCAGTGTTCGTAGTAAAACACTAAAGTATTCATTGTAGAAGGGTATAACCACACTGGTGCTGGGTAAATAGTTGGAGTATAGTTTTTTGTGACATCTGAAATGGAGGAAAATTATGAATTATTAAAGAAAAATAAAATCGACTCAATCAATCGGTGTTTTAATGATGTTCTCGTGGCTTCCGGTTGTTTAGTATTCTAGTCTGGTAGAGAGTGGGTTCGATTCCCACATGAAGCACTGGTTAAGGAGCTCACAACAGGGCCGATAGAGGCCTATGCGAACATCCACAGATTTGATGTGCAAACTAACTAACTAATGCTTTTTCAGTCTAACCTTAGTCTGAAACCAATTTTTATTAAAGATGTAAAAAGTATAGAGTTCAGTTTCAAGCCATAACATAGACCACAATGGAAAAATCATTATTTTGCAGACTCTAGAGTAATTTCTACAGATTAAATACATACATATGAAACTCACTAATATGGCGATCTTGTGATCTTGCAGTTCCTAAATATAATCTATCGTTACTTTTAAAAAATTTTATAAGATTTATTAGTAAAACATTTCAAGTCTGTTCAGATCATGAAGCTGCTTATAGAAAAATATCTTGGTCTGACATGGGCTCTGTTTCGAAACCGATAAACCGTCCAGAGCAATATTCTGTTGCAAAACAATGTCATTCAAGAACGAGCTGCCAAGAATCCCATATCAACTGCATATTGTGTCGACTATGTTGGAAGGGAGATTTAAAGCTACTAAACTGTTCATTTGAAAGCCTTTTTAGTTGGCAAAACTGTCCAAGAAGATATTTTTCTAACCACTATTTTGATGGTATAAAATTCATCCTGAGAAATGTTGCAATAACTAGAAAACATAATGAAAATCAAGCTTATCGGGTAACCGTCAATGCAGACTGCTATCTCGTCGATTCGAAGCACAGTACTTCAAGCATACACTTCGCTTTATAGTATTCTGATTGGGAGGGTCTTGAGAAAGGCCAATCCTAAATCGTCTAATGTGATCATGTCTCTAGGCGTTTCCACTCTCAAAGTCAATTTTGCTGAAATACATTTCGTATAAGTGCCAAGGCAAACAGAAACAATAATACCCCGAATGGTTCTGTATATGTCATTGGAAAGGGAATCGAAACTAGTCCATTATGATCGTTTTACATACACGATCCAAAAGTAACAATAAATTTTTAAATATTCAAGGTTTTTCCTCAAAAAAAGTCGTAACAAATAAAACATTTTAAACATATCTATTGAAAATACACTACTTTTCTAATCATATTCTATCACTAACTTCTACATCACTTATCACTTTACTAAACAACTATAGATAAGATTTACACATTGATATTTCAAAGCTACTTCTTGGTCCCGCTACTTATAACAAACAACGATATAATCACACCAGAAATATCTATAATACAATAAATAGTACACTTACTCATCTCTACGCACATCAGGTACTGAACGATTAACCGATATATAATCGGATAATAAAGCATTAAAACCATTATCCATAGACATTTCATGTTCCATGGCTTTTTGTGTTTCATCGGTTATATAAGCAGGCATACCACGTTCACCCAAACCGGTGCGATGATGATCCCTATTAATGGCGGCCCAATCATGCCAATCTCGTTTGGGACCCTTTAACTCGGGCAGACGAAAGGGTACATTGATATCATAATATTGTGTTAAATCCAAAATACCACGTGGTACTGAATGAACATTAGCCGGTCTAGCTCTACGTATCATAGTAGCTGCCTCAGCATCTTCTTTAGCTAAACGCTTTTCCACTACTTTAATGGTAATTATCGAAAGGACTACCAGAGTTATGGCAAATATTATAACTTTTTTCACTATACGTTTAACGTAACGTGTCTTCATGTTTTTTTTTTCTACTAGCAAGTTCACTCCCTGATTGACTAAAACTAACTGACTGGGTTCTTTAATGATTGTTAGAAATCGAGAAGAAAAGTTGGCATTGAATGATTGTTATTTTAATGTTTTTAGTTGTTTTTGTGTATCTTTTTTTTAATTTATTTAAGTATTTTTCTATTTATTTTTATACATCATAAATAGGGTATCGATTTGATAAGAATATTTCTCACTGTTATTTTGCTTGCAGCAGTCAGCATCATATCAAAATGATGTACCTTGCTGATATGGTTTGTTTTGTCTTTCATATATAGTTTGGTAGTCCAAGTACATACAAAATTTAACAACTTAGTTGTAATATCATAATTATCAATATAATTACACAAAATTTTAGATTAGAAAGTAAGCTTAGTAAATGAATTCATAAACAACATTTTATTTTAAAAGAGGTTTATGAAATAAAATTTCCATATAAAATTTGATTTATAAACCGTTTTTAAAATAAAAATATTGTTTATGAACAATTATTATTCTTTTGTACATTAAACATACTTTGTTCATAAAATAGCTTTAAAGCATCCTTAAATGGAAAACATTTTGTTAAATTGATTTCATCATATTAAAAACCTTTCCTTGGTAGCAAAATGAAGACATTACAACTATTTAAATATTTATTATGTGAAGTGTTTTAGCTTGATCTTAATTGACCAAGTTTTCCTTTAAAATATTTTAATATTCTTTGTGCACTCTACACTGGAAACGTGAGATTATAAAGTTTGTCATTTTATTTGTAAGAAAATACATGGTGCGAAAATTGAAATGTTGTTAATTGAAACGCTGACTTGATTTCTCTATTGATGTTTTGATATGATATCCTTAACACTTCACTCTATACTTTAACAATTGATTCTTGAAAACAAAATGAATACAATCCATCCCTTTTCAAAATCTCGGTGTTAAGAACATCGTCCATTGAACATCGCGTGGAGGTTTTGTGATGCAAATTGAAATGTAATAGATAAGGATTACCCTGGATTCACCGAGTGGAACCAATCTGTAGTTTTGACTTAACATTTTACCTCCTGGCTCCCAATGTCTTCCTATACCTTGTTATTTCACTATTTACTTAAGACGTGCTATCAACTCCTCAGGTTCTATAAAACAGAAAAATCTTTGGGAATGACTTGATTATTATCTCTCTCACTGCTATGGATGTTTGGTTTCAGTACTGGACTGTACCTTGTCTAAGCAACATCCCAGCTAGCATTTTTCGACATTTTTGATCACATTCAAGTCATTTATGACTCTTCTGCACGATCTGATCATAAATGATACATTCGTCGGGAGAAAATGGTACCCTATCCGCGACTCTCCTAAATGAGTCTTTTATGAGCCCCACTTCTGATCAGTTCTGACTCATTTTTTAATCTTTTTTGGGTCATTAATGAGCCGACTTACTGGTCGTTTTAGAATTATTTTCGAATCATATTATAGTCATTTTTGAGTCTTTTCTAAGTAATTTTTATGTTTGTTACAGACAAATACAATACAACAGACTGCTCGAAATGTAACTACAAAATAAATTTATAAACAATCAAATTTCGAACACCTGGAAGACCTATTTGTGATTGCTGTACATTTTGTTATTGTTTTTCAAATAAATCAGATTTTAAACATTAATTGGAATTATTTAGACTTAGTTTAGTGATTAGTCACCCAACTATCTTCCGTAGAAGATCATTAAACATATAAAATTATTATAATTAAAGCATAATATAATTTCAATTTCCTTGACAGAAAATCGACATTATAAATATCACACAAATTGAAATACTTATACATTTAATTTTATAAACGAAATGAAAATTGTATCAACTTATTTTAGGCCACACAAAATTTTTTGCCAACTCTTTTCTGAGCCCATTTTCTAATCAATTTCGACTCATTATTGAATCCTTTTTTAGTCATTTTTAAGTGTAAGTATTGCTATTCCATTGCAAACAAAATTAATTACACAAGAAACAATTTTTGATCTTCCAACTGCTCGAAATATGATCACAAAATAAGTTTTTAAAACCATCATATTTTAAACACCAGGATGATCAATTTGTGATTGCTATACATTTTGTTATTGTTTTTTCAAATAATCAGTATTCAATCATATATCGGGATCATTTTCGAATCATTTTTTAAGCGCTCAACTTATTAATCACGTTTAGGTCATCAAAAGGAGTCAAAAATGAGTCAGTTTACTGATTAATCATCCAACAATCTTCCAAATGCTAGCTGGGATAAAACTGATAGAGTTTTTTACTCACGCACTAGAGTTCTTTTATGATAACAGGAAAAACTAATAGGATTTATCCTATTCTATTTATTGGTGAGAACTCCTTTGATATAAATTAGGTTCTTTTCTGATACTAGGAAAACCTATAAGGTCGTATTCTTTTTTAGTTGTTGACAATGACTTCTTGGGATTTATAGTGGTATAAATATTTACTATTTATCACTATCATACACTTTTTGTTTTCAAAGCGAACAACTGTTAATAATTGGAATAAAGCTATAGATCTGTTGGCTAAGAAGCTCTTAATTACTAGGAACAGTTGGGAAATAAAATCCGACGAGATAAAGGCTTAGGCCATGAAATTATTTGATTCAACAGAACTTATAGTTCTATAGGACTAATTGACTCTAGAGGATACCATCCGAAGAGGTTAATCAATCCGAGGAAATGAATTCTTCAGTTATTGTAGGCTTGGGAATAAAATCCGACATTATATTCGTCCCTATGTCGACTGATGTTTAAGGTATTTTCAGACTACAATAGTTGTGTTTTGTTGCTATCAATGAGTGTTAACGCTTAAAGTTAGCAACAAAACGAACATTACCTGACTTGGCATCACTCCACAGAAGAAATCTGCTAAATCTTGAAATTATTTACATTTTCTTAAAAAAGGTTTTTTTATTTGATATTTTTTTTTGATTTAAATTTTATTTTAAAATATTTTTTTATTGTTTGACATAAACACATTAATATTTGTATTTTTATTTTTGAATTGGTAGCACTTTTATCGACGTTAAAATTAACTTGTATAATTTTACACGTTAACTCCTAACGTTTATAAATTTTAAATTTATATGAAATTGCCTTTGAACGTTAGCAACAAAACACAACTAATACTGAGTATTAACACACTTCAAATTAAAAATATTATGAAAATAATTCGCATTTTCAAAAAATCAATCCGAAAAATACATTTTATGTTTACACTATAATATTTGTAATATTTTTTATCCAATTTTCAATTATTTATGCACTTTTCGTTCTTATTTTTAATGTATTTTACAATTTTTGTTTGTTTTTTATTGTATTTATAAAATACATCCCGAATACGTTTGAAAATAAAAAGTTTTTGAATTGTTTTAAAAAATTTATGAACAAAGAATAAACAAGAAGTGAAACGCTGTCATTTTTTTACAACAATAACATTACGCTCTTCTCACAGACGAGTGCTGTGTAAATCCAACACATATGTAAAAATTTTATTCTCTCTCCAAACTTCAAAACTTTTTCGCGAAAATTTGAGGATAATAACACTTTAAAATATTTTTTATCACTTAACATTATATTTTATAATTTTTTTGCACAATTTAAACACATTTAATAGACCGAAAATAATATATTTTTTACAAACGAAAAAAAATATTTTTTGTTTTTTGACATTGAATTTTTGTTGTTTGAAATTAAAACTAAAAAAAACAATGTTGTAAATTTTCGTATCGTAAACGAAAAAGATATTTCAAATAAATAATTTATTTTTTCAATATTATAGATTAAAAAACAAATAGACGTGTTTATAAAATGTTTATAGATAAAATATGTGGAAAATATCTTAAGAAACCTTAAATTGAAATGTAATAATTTTTTTTTCAATATTTTTCAATACTATTTTTTGCAACTATGTTGACTTGAGAATTCTACTAATACATTCTTAGAGTTAGGTACCGGATGACAGTAGACTTAGGTACTTTTGACAACAGTTTCATTTCTTATTTATTCTTTGTTTATGAATACCGACCGTATGCCAAAAAAATCAGTAATATTTTTGAAAATCAAATTACAAATTATATTTAGACTAGTAAATTGTATTATGATACAAACATTTTTGACAAGTATTAATACTCAGTATTGTAGTCTAAAAATACCTTTACTAATTCGAAAACAAGAGCTACAGATGCAATCCGATTTGATATTAGTTTTAATTCTATAGAACAGATTGGCTTAAATTAAATAGGAAATATCATTCGAGAAAATGCTTCTGCTTTTGGCCTATTATGGGGCATAATATGAAAGCAATTTACATAATCCGTTTGCAAATTATAACGCGTTATTAATTGTAATGAAAATATTAAATAAGTTGGGGATAAATTCACCTTGATAGCTGCAGTTGGCAATACAGGTACATAGCATTCGTGATCTGTGTCTGGTTTCCAGAGTCAACAAATGCTACGGATGAGGATCTCTCAATATCTCACTTAGGGAAGATGGTAATCAATCGATTACATTAAGAACTATCTTCTTAGTAATGGCCTTGTTCCTATTCAGTCAGTAATAAAAGTATAGTGAAATTGTGAAAAGTCATAACATATCGATTACTATGCGAGCTTTGAAAAAATAAATGGGAAGTTGCTTAGTGGTAATAGAGCCATGATATTAAGCTGATCACTGTTCATTTGAGATGACCGACGAGTTAGTTAGTTAGCTTGAAAGGATTTTGTTTATATATCAAATCCGAAGAAATATACCTAGGCCTCTATCGGGACTGTCATGCGCTCCTTTACCAGTGCCTCAGGTGGAATTCGAACCCACCACTTCCGATCTACCGGACTAGAACACTAACCTCTAACCTACCGAAATAGTGCGAAGAGAAACTTCTCAATATGATAAATATGTAGCAATCATGATAAATGTAGCATTTCATTTCAGTCACATATTATTGCCTCAAAAAATTTATCCAAGAAAAAGTAAAGAAAAAATATGACAACTAAAAACACTTAACAATTTTTGTACTTTTTAAAACACTTACAGGCACACGCATAACAACTACAAAAATGGCGCACAGCTAACCCCAAAGAGTACTTGTTTTTTGAATTCTAATATTTTCAACAAACTTTTACTATTTCAGTTTTATCCTTTGTCCCATACAATAAATAAATTTCTAGGTTAAAACAAAAGGACGAGTGTGGGGGAAAGCTGTATGCAAACATATTTTAGTCATAGCTACACTTTTGTCCCCCGCTCCTCATGCTTCAACAGCATGTTCAGGTGTTTTAACGCTCATTTATGAAATAAACTGTCACAAACAAGTGTTTTTAGTGTAAATTTCGTGTCAGAAATATAAAAACAACTTTGTTTTTTTTCTCATCTTCAGTTTTTCTTTTGCTTCATAATACAATTTTATATCCTTGTTAGATTTAAAGCCTTAAAAACTTTTGTCGGTTTATTTTATGTGCGTTTTGCTGTTGGTTTTTTTTTCATTTTTGTCATCTTCAACTTGACAGTAAAAAGTTTCTTTTATCTATTTTTATGTTGTTGCTTTTTTTTTCTGCTAGATTTATAGAGTGTTTTTCTTGGTGAGTTTTTATGAGCTGCGGTTTTTGGTTTATTTTTCTAGACGTTAATATTGTCTAGTTGGAATGGTAATATTTATATTTTATATTCCCAGCCTATGTGTAACTAAGAGTAGGAGTATAATATTTTTTTCTATAAACAGTGCAAATGTCTTTGGTTGGTGTGTTGTTATTCACACCTGAGACTTTTTTCTATTTAGTTCCCCCGAGTGACGCAAAGGGGGGGGGGGGGATGGTTGTTGTAGCAGCTGATATATCTGTGGCATACATTTTATATGTGTTTTTTTTACTAGTGTGTATATTAAAAATTCAATAATATATTTCATGTTTTAGAATCCGACTGTGGTTGTTTCCTTTCCCCCCTCTCATTCAGTGATGACATCTTTGAATTATGTGTATTTCCGTTACAAAATACATCTTTATTCTTTTCTTGGCTGCCGCCTATGTACATTTTGTCAAAAATATTATTCAATCCTTTAATCTAGTTGTTAGACATCATATTTTATTGTCAATTTCATGTAGCGTTTTACCTTTGTTAACTCTTAAAAGTTATTTCCGTTTTTTGTGCAAAGTACTCGTATTTCCGTTGACTGTAATTTCCGCTAGTCTTTGTTACAATTTTCGATTTGTTAAATAAAATGTTACTTTCTATCAATATCAAGCACAGTTGCCTTAAGATTTGCATGTGACATTTAGATCTCATTAAAGTAAAGGCAGAGGTATGAGACTGCAATATTTTTAGAAATATGTTAATTTTGGGAAGATGTTAAGAGATGTTAATATCATTCATTTAGGTATTTTGTTCTTAAATAACTTGTTGTAGAAGAAATTTAAACATAATCACTACAGATTCTTGATTAACAAACATTGCAAATGCCAATATTACTATTATGGGTTCATTTGATATCTAAAACTTTCCTAAGAAAGTTTGAAATCCATGACTACAACTTCAAACAAGTAAGATTGGTGAAAGGATTGGTTCCGAAACCGAAATTTTCAACAGAACTAGTTCCAAAATTGAAAAGTACAAAGAAAAAGTATTGTTCTCGACGGAAACAATGATTGGTCAAAGAACACAATGTCATGTTGACAAAACAGTTTCACCTGAGATGTCACTGGGGGAGTAATAGCAACTTTTACATTGCACAGTTTTCTGCTCCCCCTTGTTATGTCAGAAAGGACCTTCGAGTGTACCAGGAAAACATAAGCAAATATGTGCGGGATGCATTCGATACGACAAACACCAGCAATACTGTGGTTGGAGAAGACCACGTAAATGTTTTGGTAGTAGTTCATATATGTAGCTGATATCGAAGAAACTTTGCAGCGATAAACCAGAGTAGTTCCGGAACAGAACAGGTTGGAATAAGAGGCTGGATACCTACTAGTGCCGCATCCAGCATGCCGTTCCTAACGAAAGCCCAGCTTGTAGACAGAGTCCCCGTCCCCCCTTACATCACGTTATCCAATGGATTTATGGTAGCAGAATTTTGTGGCCTGCGTCGAAATGCAGAATTTGATTGATTACTGTATAGTTTTAGATGTTACACAAGTTTATCACAAGCTAAATGAGTATATAACTCATTTAGTTCTTAAAAAATCGATAATAAATATTATATACTGATCGGATATAGGCCCTACTCATGGAATAATTGGCATCAGCTGTAGTATTAGCCTTAAAATTGTAGTCGTAGTTATTAAAGCAATCTTTTTTATGGATCTTCAGCTTGGTAGTCATCAAGATATCAGAGATATATATAACCATTCCAACTACTTAAGGCAGTGTCCAAAATCTAAAACTTAAGATGTAGAACGTCTTAAATAGTTTTGTAAGGAACATCCCAGATAGATGTTACTAAGACGATACGATCTGCCTTAGGGAAGGTGTCATCCAAATTAACACAGAAGAATCAAAATCAAGGGAAAAGATGGATGTGGAATCTTTACATGTCAATGTAGCATAATCGAGGACTAAGTAAAGCGCTTTTAAGCCGTTTTGAGCACAAGTCGTCTAGAGGTAGCGAGGAGGCATTCTCTCGCTTGGGTTACAGGAAATGGGATGTCCTTGTGATGAGAAACGGGTATGGATCGGTGTTGTTATATTTTGAACTCGTAATCGTAATCAGTATCGATCGCGTTCGTTTTTATTTCTTACAAAAAATTTAAAATTTATTAAGAAGAATTTCGTCTATCATTACACAATATTTTCAATCAATAACTATGAAAGCATTAACAACACCTTTTGCCACCCTCCCATAGACGTATTCTGAAAAATTTTGCTATAAAATTAGTCTATGTTTGAGTTTTTGGCTTCTGCAATATAATTTTTTCTCACAAATTCTTTCACGTTGTTTATTAAATAATTCCATTTCTAATTAATTGCTTTTTCTTTGAGCTCTCTAAGCTGCGTTGCATGCACACAACAATTATTAATGTGATAATAATGCTGCAATATTGTGGCAAATAGTTTCTAAAAGGGAAGTAGGCAAACACACACATATACATAAATTCTTATGCTATAATTCATGTGTACATGTAAGGCAAACGGAAACGGAAGTGTGTGTTATATGTATAGTATAAATATCCAACCACTATCATTTTGTTTTAAATACCTCTTGTTATATTTAAGCTTTTCAAACACCAAATTAAGATTCATTCATATAAATCACACAAAACGAAAAATATCCCTAAATCCTTATTGAACTGGAATTTAATTATAATTTACTTAAATATTTATTTATGTTTGTGTGAAAATGTGTTTTTGAAAGGACATTTAATTGTTTTAATTGTCATTAGTTTAATATAAATGGGTGTAACTTTGTCTGTTAGTGTTTTGACAGTTTTTGATTTATTTTTATTTTTGTTCGAAACCTTTTCCATAGAAAACCACTTTTATTAAATGTTCTTTTATGGTTATTTTATGCGTAGAAGCCGATATTGTTCATATCGAATATTTAATTTTCTAATTCTTTTTATATGCATAAATTGGTTAGCCTGTTTTTTTTTTTTTTTTTTTTGAAACACCCAATCTGTTTTAGTGTTAATGGCCCTTAAAACTATTAACACTTTATTTTTTTGGTGGTTTTTATAACTGTTATTTTGTTAATACTTTATATGACCATAAATTTTATAAAACTAAGCTGCCAAATGTTACAAAATAAAAGGGTTGATTGTTGTCGAAATACATAAATTTAATTGAATGAATTGGAATGAACAAGTATTGGAATGAACAAGTATTTTTGGGATTGATAAAGGGTACATACATACTTAATAGAATTAAACGAATTTAGTGGTGGATAGGGTGCATGCGAGAAGTCGAATTTTATATTACTCTAGCTGATAGAGCGGTTCAAAGTAAATGACACGATATCGGTGTCGGAATGTTTGTCGATTCTTGCGTCTTTCGTCGTATTAAGTTTAAAGCTTCATAACCAAATAACCCTATGCTAAAGTTAACCGGAAAGGATCTTAAGTGAAAATTTAATTTCATTTTTAATATAGTGAACGAATTTAATACCAGGATCTATACATATACATATATACATATGGTTCAGAAATGAACTGCGGTATTGGTGCTGGTGTTTTCTGCGATGAATTTTAGTCTCTTAATCTTTCATTCTTCTTTTTTACTAAATTCCTATATGTAGTGGATGTAGATTCGGTCTCATACTACAAACCGACGAATGGTATTGACTTTCAAAAAGGGAATCTCTTCGACTCTATTTGACTGTTTACGTGCACTATATAATAAGAATGTTTCGTCTTACTCAACCGACGTAAGTGGAAAACTCTCCAAATAGTATCAATTCTCTAGGGATCAAAAGATCGCCTTGCAGTTGTTAAATATAGTCGGGCATGGCCGACCATATGGTACTTTACATCAGTGAGCATGTTAAAAATATGGATTATTTTTATAACAATAAAGCATTTTTCTTTAAATCCGAATTATTTTAATAATTTATTACCAAAAAAAGTGATTTTCTGAAAGAGGAGTTATATGGGGCCAAAGGTAAATATGGTCCTATTCGTATATATTTTGGTAGAGCGATTTACGACGACATTAAAGTTATTTATGCATAATTTCAATGTGATACTTGCGTTTAAAAGTGAATTTCCACCTTCAAGTCATTTTCTGAAGGGGACTTTATATAGGGGCTAGGGTCTAATGAGGCCCGATTATTACGAAAATCGGTAATATCATTCAAACTTATATGTAACTGAGATTTTCCGAATACAGATTCTACAACATTCAATATAGTTATAAATTCAAAAGCGGTTGCGGTTGTATGGGGCCTAGACGAAATAACGGACTGATTTCAACCATTTTCAATAGGATTCGTTCTTGGGTCAAAAGAAGAATATGTGCCAAACTTAATCAAATTGAAAATTGCGACCTGTAACATGCGCACAATGTTTACGGACACACAGACAGATGGATACACGGACATAGCTTAATCGACTCAGAAAATGATTCTGATCCGATTGGTATACTTTATAGTGGGTGTAGGACCAATGTTGTTGGTTATTACAAACATCAGCACAAACGCATAATACGCTCCAAACTATAGTGTTGTAGGGTATAAAAATCACTTATAATTATTTTGAATTTATAAAATTTTAAACAATTAATTAACTACTTTTACCACTTGTTTTAAATAAGCACTCACCATTTGCTTATTTATATTAAGTTTTTTTTTGACTGTGTTAAAACAATTGCCATCCCATTATTATCCTTCGGCCACTCAGACATCCCGAGCACAGCTGTGAATAAATATACCCAAACTCTGAAACTTTACTCTCTCCACAACCGAGTCAGTCCACTCCACAAAAAGAAAAAAATAAGTAAAAACATGAAACACAATATTCAATAACAACCACATTATCAAACGGAAATACAACAAATGTGCGGCATTATCAATATGGCCGACCAAATAACGGAAATTATTGGACTCCCACTCGAACAAACAAAACATTTTTGCATTTCCTGTCCAGAAAGGATGAAACGCAAACTCTGGTCTTTAGTGTTGCTGCAGTGTGTGTGTAGTTTGAGAAAATGCATTAAATCTTAACTGTTTTTCAATTAAAATCATAAAAATTCCAAATCGAAATTTTTATTCAATGGACATGCATACAACCGGCCTTCAATAAATGCCCTGCAGTTCTGGTAAGATAGGATAAAGATAATTAACTCTTTAGAAAATAAGAATGAACAACTATTTTTTAAAGTTTATGGAAAATTTATTAAAATAAAGTAATTAACTTCTTGCTAGAAGAGGACTCCATGTGAGGGTTTGTTTACTTTCTGCATTACAAAGAGTTAACCAAGAAGTTAGGTATTGGTTTACATTGACTCCTTGTAAAACTGCTGGGTACACGCGAACATTCTCGAACAGATAAGGATGGCGTGATGGTATTTGTATATGAAAAGAATGTGTTGCTATTTTGTTTTCTTTTTTTATTGGAACTTTTTGTCGCAGCTGGAGCATTTAAATTGCAATTTTAACCCTCATGCACTATCAATATTATGGGGAGGGTTGATATATGAGCCAAGTTATGACCATGTTGTGTTGCAAATATAATTAAACGTATGTGTTTAAACTAGAGCTATGTATATTTCGATGCTTAATACTAACATTTTAAAGGTTAAGTCCTGGGTAGTGTGTTAGGAAGCAATAAGTGGAAAATTGTTTTTATGGTTAATCACTAAATTTACTTGATAATTTCAAAGAAAATTTTGTAATGCTTTTCATAACTTCTTAGAAATATTTTATATCGTAGGAGAATTTAGAGGTCGACATAATCCATTTCGTTCATATCTTGTTATTTGCTTTTGATTTTAAATTCTTTTACATGAGCGTGAGCTTTCGAAGTCTTGTGCCGTAGGCATTTGAAAATAATTTTATAAAATTTATATTTACCAAATAAATTATATTAATATATTATTATCATGATTATTAATTTCTAGAAAAGATCATTTTCTAAATGTTTAGGGATATTTTTTTCATTATAATATAAAAAGTATTGGCCATCTTTCTGATAACACTTGGGCTCAGCGGCAACAGAACTTCTGATCTTTTGAGTACCAGAACGAATCAAATATCCTCTTCTGAGGTGAAGCGTATCCCATAGATACGCTCTATATTAATCAAAAGAAATTGTAGTCAGGCAAATGGCTGGAGAGGTAAGACTTCAAAACCACTTTCTTCTCAATAATTTTAAACATATATTCCAAAATGTAACTTGTGCGATCATTGTTTGGCAGCGTATTTAATGCTCGCTTCAAACGAACCGTTAGCAAATTCCCTCTCATGATGGGATGTTGGTTAGGTTGATAGGAGGATGTATAGTACATCAATTCCGAAGAAATACACCTAGGTCACTATTGGGCCTGTTGTGCGCTCCTTTTCATGAAAACAAAATTGTTCACTGAGTATATTATTTTTCAATGTTCAGAAACTCAGTTTCCTGGACGTAATTCCTAAGAAGTTTCCAATCAGTGTTAGACAGGAATGTTGTTTCCGGAATAACATCGCTTCCAAGATACTTGGATCTAACTTCGACGAATGCCTATCAGTGGCAAAGAAAGTGCTCCAGAGTTTCACTGTCCTCTCCACATGCTCTACATTCGTCTGAACCCGCACGGCCAATTTTGTATGGATGTGCTCATAATCCTGTGTGTCCATTCAGAATACGTACCGTCATACTAACTTCAGACTTGCTCATTTTGAGAATATTTTTTGTCTTGTTCTCATCAGGGCCACCCCATAGGATATTTGTGGTTCTACCCACCATTTCATTATTCCAAGAGGCTTAATGGAATTCTCTCACCTATGTTTTTAATTCAGCTTTTGTTGCGTCGAATGGTTTGCGTTTGTCAGGTTAACTACCCCGAGCTCCCTTCCCTATAAAGCTATTACATTCGCCCTTTCGTTGCTGACTAGTGGCCTGGTACTCATATGATTTAAACCTTACCTCTGGGAGAGTATTTAGTTAAAACTTTTTTACAATCCAATACGGGCTTAGATTTAATTCTATCACCTGATATCGCCCTAATTGTCTTCCGGCTGTCGGTGAATATCTTAAGGGCTGTTGGCGCCATATTTATTCTAATCCAATTTACACATTCCGTTATTGCTCGGACTTTTGCCTGGAAGCTTGAGTTATGATTAGGAAAACGGTGGTATATTTCTGTTTCTGGGTCTTCAATATAGAACCTAAAGCCCACTTTATCCCCCAATTTAGAGCCATTCGTGTAATAACAGATTCCTACTGTTATTTGCTCTAGTTTTCCGCTTGACCAACACATTCTATCTGTCATCAGCGTTTCAAAGTTTCCGACATATTCTGTGTCTGGTTTGCGATCATGCACGTCCGATGATCCGACATTGATGACGTGTCCTATAACCGTTTTCGGCCAGTTCGCCTAAAGTAAAGAACCGTTCGCCTCATATCTAAAATATGTTTCAATGGTTGGAATATCTAGCAACGTTTCCAGAGCTTTGGTTGAAGTAGTAGTACACATGGCACCACTTATACCAAAGCAGCATGTACGCTGAACTCAACCAGATTATTGAAGCATAAGCTAGAATTGGTCTAATTAGACTTTTATAAAGCTTGTTTGTCATAGTAGGTAATGCTTTGTATCTCATGATACAAAGCATTACCTTAACGCCATGCAAATGGGGTTTTGTTGTCGATTCGGCTGATTGACCGCGATTTACATACGATTTTTTACACTTCAGATTATTGTAGAAAATTCCGGTACAAAAAATTACATGTATGGTCTCTCGACTTCAATTCATACGGTACCCAATATCCCTGCATTTTGAATGAATGCCGCTGCTCACAATTTAATAGGTTTAAGCATGATAATCTTCAGACATAAAGCTTTTAGAAATCCTATGTGGCATTCTGATAAATAGCTTAAAAGTCATGTGACTATAAACCCCGTTTTTTGACTTTGAGACGAATTAATAGATTTTTTCAAAAAGGTGTCTTTGCGCTGTTCGCATAATACTGTATGTATCCTTATTGCCAACATAATCATTATTCCTACTAAAAATTAAAACACTTTAAAACTGCATAGTCTGGTAACACTTTCATTTTGAATACCCACTCTTTAAATGATATTCACTCTCTTAAACCATCATCTACTTCAATTTATCGATTTGTTTACAAAAAAACTATCACATACAGGCATGCACATACATGATCAACTTAATAACACTCTTCTCTTTCAATTCATTATATACATTTTTTTGCTCTTATCCACAACAAAAAGAAGAAAAAAAGCTAAATAAATGCAATAAAAGAAAATTCCAAAAACAACAACTACAACAAATAATAAATAGGCAGAGGAAGAACAAACAACAAAAATACTTACTGGGTATTCGTGTTTAGTTTGTAAACAACTTTTGCGGTGTGATTACACAAATTGCGGTTGTTTTGCGATCAGTGGCTTGCGATCGGTAGATTGTTCGTTTGTACCGTTTGTTTCTTTCTCAATTTCGAGATCATTTGCTGCAGCATCAAGTGTAAACGAACCAGAAATAAATAAAAACAATTTTGTATATTTTTCGTTTGTTTGGTTTTCTTTATTTTCGTACAAAATTAATAGTGGGTGTTTTTTAAAATTTTGCATGAAATCTAACGGCGGATATGAAGCAATATACTATTTTGTGGTTTAATAAATAAAATAATAATAGTAACTACAAAAAATCTAAAAAATTACAAGGAAATTTTAATAAATTAAAGAAAAATAAAAAGCGAAATTAAGTGAAATTTTCGTTAAACAAGAATTATATTTTTCAAACTTGTTCTTATTACATTTTTTTATAGAGAATATTTGTGTGTGCTGGAGTGTTTATTAACCATGAATTAAATATTTTTGTCGGAGTTTTTTTATTTGTGGATACTTGCATATTTCATGTGTGTGTGTACAACTGCAACAAAAAACTAAAAAAATACAAAGTTGATCTTGAATCTTCTTGTTGTTGTTTAAGCAACCAAGTAGAAAAGTGAGTGTTTAATTCAATTAACAAGTGCATTTTCATTATTAAACAAGAATACATATATTTTTTTTATAAAAAAAGAAATACGAGTAGTCGACAATTTAGTTGTTGCAGCATATTGTATATTGTGTATTGTATTTAATTTAATTTAATTAAAAAGAAATAAAGTGAATTTTTAGTCAGCATTAACTTTAATTGCATTTGAAAGCAGCAAAATTTGGATAATTGGATTATAATACAGATACTTATAAATTTGGTAAGCTTTTTTATGATAATTTTCTCATTAAGCTCGTATGTATTAAATGAGATGTGTTTGTATGTGTCTATTGAATTAATGAAAACCTCAGTTAAGTCTGTTTGGGTAATATGATGCTGTCTGGTATTTTAGCAGTCACAATATTGAATTAGTCATTCATTCTATTTACTTTGTAAATATAAATAGCTAAATGTTTCCCACTAGTTTTATTAAGAATATAGTGAACCAACTATATCCATTATTGGAAAGATCTAACAGCTCTTATGTATGTTTAAATTTTTGTATCCCTGAAACATTTAAGCTACAGAGCAGCACAAAGAACAACATACTGAGACACACTCTTCATTTACAGCGTTCTGTAAAATATGTATGGACTCCATATCTTAAGCCAATGTGTTGATAATCTAGGTCGAAACGAAAATCTTGATGTAAAATAGATGTTTCTACATTATGTTCTTAATTGACATCAGAAACTTTTGTTGTCTTAAATAAATTTTATGATGTTGAATACCATAAAATAGAATCTTAACATGTGAGTAAATATTGGTTGCTTGTACAAGCCACGATCGCTTACAAATAGGGACTTAAATATGTCATTTCAAAAAAATAGCTAAGTAAGTTGTTTTTTTTTCATACGATACAAACTGAGGAATCGCGGTTTATGGTTATCTGTTTCACTCACAACTCCATAGCTTAGCTACTTTATTATGTGTCAACTGAAGTAAGTACTATTATAACAGATTATATGTAAGTCATTGCTGGTCTATTTAAAAGTAATGCAGCCACTACTAAGGAATATAAGTTTTTGGACCAGCAAAGATCGACTTTGCATTATTGTAACTGAGTGAATTTGTCTTCGATTACCTGGTTGTTATATTTCCGCAATGTCCCGCCAACGTTTCAAACAATTTTATTAAAATAAATGACAGTCCTAGTACGAACAATTCAAATATAAATTTCATATAAAATTAGGTCTTAAGGTTTACGAATAATTGCTTAGAACACTTAAGGCCACCGGAATATTTTGAAAATTGCTAAGAGTCGAAGTTTGTAACATCCAGATAAGTTGAACTACAGAGGGTGATCGTGATAATAAAGATATTAACAACCGATTTCATAAGATCGCATAACGAGGTGAGTTACTTACTAATTCGGAGCTTCGAACTTATCATACCCTTGGAACTTATGACACTTTAGCTACATACATAATGAAGGTATCATCAGTGGATTTCATAAGATCTCTTTGATTTAGAGCACGACTAATTTGGAGTTTCGAACGGGCCAACTAGATTTTAACACACTTCAAACTTACGACACTACGAGTCATTGGCGTTGAAGATTGGAATTAATAATAAAAACTTATGGGCTTGGACATATTGTTATTTCAAGTACGGCATAGAAGCCACCACTACTGTGATTGGTGAACGCTATACATAGGAGTTTTTATTTTGGCATCTTTAGGTATTGGGAGTGACGGACATGGAAATTTAAGGAAAGCTTTTCCGGAGTTAGAAGTTTTTTGAAGTAAAGTATTCTTTGAGGACCACAAGGAGAAGATTTTAATGAAATACATACGTATATCAAGGCAATCTCATGCAAATACGTGTGAAAGACATTAAGGAAAATAAATTTTCAAATTATGTCTAGTCTCGAAGATCTGTAGTTCTTAGTGGAGCATTTACATTTTAAGGAAAGCTTTTTCGAAATACAAATACACATATACCAACTTAACTCTGGACTTTTTTTGAGTTATTTGAGGTAAAGGATTCTGTGAGGAGCATAAAGAAAAGTATTTAATGAAATACACAGGTACGGTATAGTAGAACGAATCACCAGAAATAAGGAAAAAATAGTCAAAAAAGTTATATATAAACAAGATCAAGGCAATTTCATGCAAGTACGTGTGTAAGACATTAAAAAGAATATGTTTACAAATCAAATATAGTTTCGGAGATCTGTAGTTGCAGGCAAGATAACTAAATTTAAACTTCTTTGTAGCTGTTGCTTTCAAATCTTTCGTATATAATTGGAAGCACTCAAAGATAATGTGTGCAAGAGTGAGTCTGAATCTTTCACCTTGAATATGGTAAAAGTGCTCAACAGAGAGAAATGCAAACATGATCAAGAAAAACTGATGAATTGGGACTTACGGATAACGAGTTAAAAATCCACCGGTACTAATGCCTGAAAAAGCCTTGGAAGAATGTACTTCCAAATTGCTTAATATCTAGTTCCAGAAATTTGAAATGGCTAGACTTAAACTTAAACTAAGAATTTCCGCTGGTTGCTTGGAATTAAACATATTTGGAAACTGTCAAAGAGGATTGGATAATCGCAAAGAAAATATTTGCCATTTTATCGATAACACAATAAAATTCAATTTAGACATCTTTGCTGTCCCTAGTATCTCAACTATCTCATAGCGAGTACTTAGGAATAATATGCGCAAACAGATCAAAAAGAGATATACATACATTCCTTCCTCTCTACTGCATTTTTTCGCAAATCTCCCAATACATTTTCCTGTTTGGTGTCAAAATCATTATCTGCTTCATTTCCCAAACATTTTTATTCACACACACATTTAATTACTTTCTCAACAAACAATAAATTTAAATAAATTCAATATATATTTTCCATCTCGCTAAACAAATTAACAGCAAATATCTATTGGTAATTATTGTACTTAACCAACTACACTTGTTTATACTTAAAACGATGAAAAAGAAACAATGCGAGACAGAAGCAACAAGAAAAAAAGTTCAAACTAATTAAGTGGCAAATTATTTATTATTCAAATAACGTAGAGAGTTTTGAATATAATTTGTAAAATCTAAAGTCAATGCACCCCTACACACCAGCTGTGTGCAGTGGCATGATACGAGTACGCTTTTTCAGTATAAGCTTTTTCAACTACGACATTACAAGTGGAGTGAGTGAGTAAACGGAAAGTGTAAGAAGACTGTTACATTGCAACAATAATTGTAACATTAAAGAAACACAACCACACAGGCATATGAATAAATATAATACTAGTGTAGAGGTTCATTATGGAACTATAGTAATTGTCGAACCCAGCATCATGAGTATTATCATCATTATCATAGTTATCCAGATTCACTTCCACATCATAGTTAACATAATCACGAAGATTTTCTCAGTTGATGTTGTTGTTGTTGCTGCTGTTGTTGTTTAATAATCCATAAGAGT
This sequence comes from Lucilia sericata, assembly GCF_015586225.1. NCBI lineage: Eukaryota > Metazoa > Arthropoda > Insecta > Diptera > Calliphoridae > Lucilia > Lucilia sericata. Next base: position 163,010 of record NW_023994975.1, read on the forward strand.
TCATGTGTTGTGTACTTGAAAATATACTTGCTTTTCTGCCTTCCAAGTGGTTTGTTGGATGGTTGGTTGCATGCAACCATACGCACAGAAGCACTTTACACTGGACTAAATAATTATGATTACATTCTCTGCTCAACTCTCCTCAGTACTTGTGATGTTGCTTTTTGATCTGTTTTTTTTTTTCAAAAGATGAAAAGATGTTGTTGGATATTTAATTTCATTTTGTATTTATTAAAATATCTTCTAAAGTGTTGATGTGTATGAGTTTTTTTCTTTGCCCAGACATTGAAAATTTTTATAAACAAATTTGGCTTCCAATGTGTTAAGAAATTGAAAATTAAATTCCATATCATTTCATAATAAACTTAATAATGATGTTAATGAAAAGTTAAAAAAAGAGATAATTATCATTTATTATAGTGTTTAGATATTTGGGAATAGATAATTATATCATAATATTGAATAACATTAGTGAAAATAAAATAATTAAATGATGTATATGAAAAATTTGATGACTAATGTTTGGCGATTTTTGAAGTACAATTCATTGGATATTCTGGGTTTTAGGAAATATGGATTAAAAGAGGGTGTTAAGGAAATTTTTGTTATGACAAGTATTACTTTAAGAGAAATACAATCTTCGAAATTCTTTTAATTAAAACAAGCTGATCGCTATGAAATAGATTCTTTGCAGTCGGAATTGTGATCTAAGTTGATGATCATCTCGTGAGTCATGGTTGTTATGTCTTAAAGTCGTTGGAACGATAACTATTGTTTGGCTTTCGACAGTTTTGTACTACTTCGTACAACTGTTTCAGGTTATGCCTTGTCTTGCGTGTAATCTCAAAGTGAGGTTACGTTTTGACTGTTGAAACAACTATACTTTAGTGGAGACCATAAGAGAAAAAAAAAAAAACTTTAATTGGGTGTTCTTTGATCATAACATCTTTCCGATGTGCAAAATAATCTGTCGTTGTGATTGGACTCTGTGAATTGATTTATAATTTCATGAAGACTCTTTAGAAGTGTGCCGAGTTACCACAGAATTGGATGCGGAAACTATTGTTGGGTATTGCTTACTAAGTAACTAGACTTCAGAGAAAAGTTGCGTGACTCCTCGATGTTTCAAAGAGTTTAGGCTTTAATATTTGGCATCTGGGCTTATAGTTGTGGCGCAACTTAATCATCAGTTCTAGGTAGAATTGGTTCAGTTCCGACAATGATCCAAAAAATATAGGTTTTTCTGTTGATCTTTGGCATATTTGCATCCAGTTGTGGCTCATCTTCCTCATCTATTCTACGTAGAACTAAGTAGAATATGTCTCATTTCCTCGTTATATTTACATTACTGTTCATGCCTTGTTTAATAAAAGTGTTTTCTCGAAGCTCGAAAGCTTAAGGTCTTTTAGTGCTTTTGATCTTTGTCAGCTGGGTTTTCGGTTGTGAAGGTCATCCTTTGAAATCAGTATCTCTGCAGAGTTGTCGCAGGAAACCTTCAATACCAAAGATTTGAAATCAATTTGTACATAAATATGTCTAGGGGTGTAATGTTTACATCGTGCCATAGAGGTCCTTGAAGCAAAGGGGACAATTCCAAACCGCACAACAATAAAACGCTGCAACATTATCAAATTGTCTGGCATCGCTGCTCATAACTGTAATTACAACTTCCTCCCTCTCTTTCTGTTTGATTTAAAATACTCTCTTAAAACATAAATCTCTTTTTAAAAAATTTTTGCTCTTAAATATTTATTGCAATTTTTAAGCAGAAATAAACCTGCTTCATATTATAAGATTATGAGGTTTTTTCTTAAGTGTCTCTTTATATATGTTTCTTTTTAAATCATTTTTTGCCGATTTCTTTGTTTTTTCCTTTAGTTTTTTTTTTTTACATTATGCACACAACATTTTGTCGGTTGTCCCAGTTCTTTGAGCTTAATTATGGCATAATTAATTTACAAATTATATAGAAGTATATTTGTCAGTATCTTGAGGTTTTTTCTACTTAAATTTAAAAACTAAAACGTAAACAGATTGAGTTTTGAGTTATAAAAAAGATAATTGAAGAAAGTACCAAAGAAATAGGTACTATTTAAAGGTACTCACTGGTACAAAAACTATAAATCTTAAACTCTTGACCTCGAAGATCAGAAGATTTGATAAAATATACTTTCGCTTGGAAGAATAAGGTCAAATTCATGATATACATTTATTTAACACTTCTAATAAGCCTGTTTTTGAAATTGTTTCCAAAAAAGTACAATTATCACCTCATGATCATCTCTACTTTACAAACCAGTGTGTGTAATGGAAAGCTTATGAATGTGTGTGGGCTAAATATCAATGACAGGAAGAATGTTTTAAGTGCTTTTGTTATTTTTTGCTCACATTTTTCAGACATTCTCTATAAAAAGGTAAAAAGCAATCTGTCTAAAAAAAACTTACTGCATTTTAAGGAGTCTTGATTTTTTTTGTTTTTTATTATCTTAATTCAATAATTATAAACATTATAAAATTCCTCACTTTCTAAATAAAACCATTTTAATTCCTCAGCATAATTATCACTATCACTTGATATAAAAAGATTCGAAATTGGCTTAAGCCAACCAGCATTAAATTAAATCCAATTAAATGACAAAAAAAAAAACTAATTGTTCCATAATGAATATTACTAGCATAACATGGCAATTTCTTTACAAATGGAGTTTATACATCCCGCATTTGAAATCAATTCTAAAATTGTAAACACTTTCTTCCACCACGATACACATTGGCATTAGTATGTTAATTATTATTTACAATAAAAATTTCTTCATGCACATAGTAAACCCAGGGAGATTTCAATGGAGTTATTTGGCTTTGGCCAGCAATAACAACAACATATGTTGCTAATAAGCATGAGGCAAACATGTTCCGTTCCACACATTCGACTGCATAAATAAATGAGTTTCTTCAACTTCAACCCCATTTCTGGAGAGAAAAAGATTCGATATACCGTTTCCAATTTTAAATATGTTTGATTTGTTTGTGCTTTAGTTTTTTAAAATTTTTTTGTTTTTATCTTTTGGTTTTTGGAGCACATATGAAAGTTCAATAAAATTTTCTACTTTATAAAAATATTTATTAGAATCATTGTTTATTGTTGCAATGAGTTGCAAATATTCTCGATACATTTTTAAAAGCACACATGTGTTGCGGCTGCGAATGGCGGGTGTTTAAAGGTATTGATTCTTTAAATATATTTCAATGATTTGCAGTTTGAAACACTGTGTGATCCATTGTGTATCAGCAGAGAATTTTCCGAACCTAGGACCGTTTCAGGTTCTGAATCGTAGATCTCGAAAGTCCTACTAAAGTTGTGATCTAGAAAGTTCTATAAAAGCTTGATAAAGGGAGAATAAAGGCAAGTCTAGTGTTTTACGTGTTTAAATATAGATCAGGATCAATCGGTATAACGTTAAATTCACGGTTTAACGTTCCTTCATTCAAATAACAAAGAATGCTGAAGCTTTTAATTTTAATATATGACACATCAGTCCTAATCTAATAAATAACTGTACTACAGAGGAACCGATGAACAACAAATGAAGAGACCATTACTAGATTCAAAGAAGTCAACGATCGTAAAGACCATGTAGTCAACCTCGCTGAGGCGTCTATTATTCCAAAAACAGTTATAACTCAACTACTTTTTGGATAGTTCGCCTTTCTCAACGAAGTTTAGAAGAGAACTGCTTGGACACAACTTCGATCAACTTGTGATCAACTTCACTATTTATGAGAAATTTTGTTGGTTGGTTGCTGCTGTAGTTAAAAAGATAATAATAATTTTTAATACAAGCTCAACTTGTACCCTGTGCATAGCAAAAGTCCCTTTAAGAGAGTGGTTAATGAACCTTTGCTTGTCGTTGGAGTCTTCGGACTATAAATCAGATTAATAATAATGGCTTATATACATATGTATGTGAATGATCTTGATCTTTGAAGAAAAGTTTTTTTTCTAAACGACCTTAATCTATTATTGTTAGTGCTTCTCCTCCGGGGCATGTTTCCTTGATGTATGACCCGCATCTCGGTGTATTGCAATCCTGGGGTAAAGAGGTGCTACCAGTACCTGTAGTCTGCCGGGACTATAAACTGGTGTTTACTCCCTGACTAGTCCTTGGATGATTTGAAAAGAGGTCTAACCAGAGCACCACATAATCGGGTGGCCAGTTGCCCACAGGACTTGTCCTGGCTGGTCAGTTGGTTGAGGTTCCTTCGGGTTCCACGTAGTGGCTGTGGTTAAAACCTAAATCGCAGGAAGGAGGTGCTTGGTTAAAAGATTGATACACGTTGAAATATAATTTTCATGATGAATTTCTGTTATCGTTCCCAGATTCGGCACAAACTACATAGCATGACTGTGGATTAATAAAATGCTAGATTTGAGCTGATAATGCAAGGATTGGGTATACGAGGTGGTGTTTTTCTGGTGCTTTTGATGATTATTTTAAGGATTTGACGGATGGAGTGTTGGATGGAGTGGCGTAGGTGGTGTGCTGAACTAAGATTTGGGAAAATGGAGTGTGGTGCAAGGTCGTCACTGCCCTTTCTTTAATTTATCAGCGATTTTCCTTCATGGTTGTGTGTGTTGGAGTTTTTGTGGCGACTGAAGTAAGTCTTGTCAATTAAAATGATCCGTGTTTCGGACTGGCAATTACGTCCCCTAGGTGCTGTTGCCGAATCAACAGAGTCATCTCAGTAGTGTGGTTGGGCGACATATAAGGTTTTCCTTTGTTGGGGTTACATTGAGCTTGCTCATGACACCTGTCCTTCCCCAACGGGACTACTATGGCAAGAGATTATATAGCTCGAGTACGTGAGCAATGTGTACGTATACTAGACCGGTCATCCATATACGTAAATTGCCACCGGCGTGTAAGAAGCACAATGGGGCGGTGGTGTGTCGTTACTATCAGTTCACTTAGTGGTTGAAAAAGACCACCGTGAAATAATGCCCTCAGGGCAGGTGTTCACGTAAAGCACTTCGACAATCTTGTTGTTAGTGCTGTAAATATATACAAAAGATTATATGCTTTCTGCTGTCAATTACTTATCTGATCTAGATCTACGGTAATGAGGGTAAGATCATTATATGAAAGTCGCAGATTACAATTTATTGAATTGAGTTCATCTTACTAGCAATCACAACGATGTCATTCCTTTAAATTAGAAATCTTCTTCCATCTAACCTGTTGGGGTTTGTTTTCACTCCTATTGGCATCGATGACTATGAAATACAAGAAGAAAAAAAAGAAAATAAAAAAAAGCCAAAGTCATCTGTTTAATATGTGTCGCCGTCTTCTCTTGGCTACGTTGTCTTCATATTGGACTCCCACCATGAATTTTAGTTTGGAATTTTCTTGTGGCAAAACTATAAACAGCAACAGAAACACCAAGGCAAATAGTATTTGCAAAACCCAAGAATAATTTCAAATGTACGTTGTAGCCAGTTTTCAAAATAAATTTCGGTTACAACTTTTATATTTTGCATGTTTCGTTATTACGTTGTAGTTGTTGTTGTTATAGCAGAGAGTTAGTTGTTTTATATGCATTACATGTTGTTCTTATTGCGACTTTTTGGCTCTTGTCGAGGCGGCAAGGAGTTTGTGAGTGAGTGTGTGGTTTGAAAGAGAAAGGAAAGGGAACGAGAGAGTGTGTTGCAAGTAATTTGCTACATTTTCGGCATAACTTAGTTACAATAACAGAACAAAAAGGTGAGAAAAATATTTATTTGCTCTAAAAAAAAAATAAACAAAATATTGGCTTGAAATTTATATTTTGTATGCGTGGCAAATTGGTATCATTTCTTTCACTTTAGCTTATTTTTTTCTTGCCAAGGTACAACTAATATATATGCTGATTTCTTTAGTATTTATTATTTGCTTTCCATACCATCGTCATATCATTGCATCAGAGATCATTGTATTCAGGTGTTGATTTAGATAATGTTGATTTTACATGTGTGATATTTATTTATTTTTGTTTCGTTTATTTGTTTATTTAGAGTTTGTTACCCCTGCATATTTTTGCTTCTTTTTTGCTTTCAGTTCTAATTTACTTTAAAATTGTGTTTATTTTCAGTTTCATGCGTCCATACCTTAATTACAGAGTAGGTTTTAAGTCTTTTCATATTAAACTTCCTTTCATAGTGTCATATAAATGCATTGCACAGTGTGGCAGAAGCATCAAAAATCTATAAAATATGATCGTGATTATTTTTGCTTAGAGCCAAGAGAAACATTCGTGATCGATCGAAATCTCTGATTCCGACCACTATCATATAACTTTTGAACCTAATTTATATTTTTTGCCCCACAGTGCCTTACTTCGTTTAAGTGTTTATAACTATTGTTGAATTCTTAACTTGCAAATAAATAAGTACCTACTTAGCAGAAATAGTGATTCATTTCTTTAGCGAAGCATTGACCATGAAACTCAACTAGAAGATCCATACAAAAACAATTTTATACTTCAATTTTAATAACAACAACAACAACAGTCTCTTTGCTGAACTGAATGCATTTCTAAAGCTTTATTTAGTCTTCAGACCGGTAAAAAGAGTCGTACATAATAAAATGAGACATGAGACTCAGATCAAAAGATAAGCATACTTACTAACATACAACATTTTGTGGCATTCAACGCAAACAGTCAAAACCATTACGCTTAGATTCATTCAATTTCAATTGTAATATGATAAAGTGTTTAAGAACTTTATAAAAATTAAAAACTTTATTTCTTATCAATAGACATTTCACTGTTCCTCTATAAATATGTATGGTAAATTCTTAACGAGATGAAGAGATAAGAGTTGTGTGTGCAATTTTAAAGAAGTTCAAGATCTTCTGTTCATATTTGGTAATATAATAGGGCTTTAAACAAGAGTAAATTTTTCAGTTGATAACTACAATTTAATATAGGAATTATTTAAATTTTTTGCGAATTCTAAAGAGTGTCTTTATGACAAAGTGTCTGAATCATCAGAATATTAAAACTATTTGAACATAACAATAATACGTGATGAATTAGATCTATTATTTCAGATCAAGTTTGGCAACCGTTTTGAAACGGTGAAAAGATAGATAGTGGTATCGGTATTGAAACTTATTTCGGCAACGGAACTTTAGCGATATCGGTATTTTGGCTTATTTAGGTTACGGTATCTTAGCGGTAACGGTAATTTCTTTTATGGAAATTTTAATAGCATAACGGTAACAGTAACCATAAGGATAGATTAGCGATAACGGTTTTTGGGTGAAAAATTCAAAAAAATTCCTTTTCGTAAAACTTTTAACTTTTCCTGAAGAATCAATTTTTCGTGAAAAATCTTTTTTTTTCGTGAAAATTCTTTTTTTTTCTAAAAAAATCTTTTTTTTCTAAAAAAAACTTTTTTCTAAAAAAATCTTTTTTTTTCTAAAAAACTGGACTTTTTGGTAGAAAATTTGATTTTTTTTATGAAAAATCAAATTTCTATGTTTTTCTCAAAAAATTGAGATTTTCATAAAATTTCTCTTTTTTTCAAAAACATTTTTGAAGTCTATTTTCGTCAAGCTTTATAAATATCGGCTATTAATTGAAGTCAATCGATGGATGAATTCTTTGAACGACATTTATTAGGAACAAACCGCAAATATTACAGATGACATAGGATAGATAGATGAATTGGATTCGTATCCAATTGTCTAGAGAATATGTCCTTTGGACAATTTTTGCTGGAACCAATAGGTGAAAAGTTACACTTATTTAAAAAAAACTCTGTATGACCAAAATGTCCAAGTTTGACCCTCTCTAACTCAGGCAGTTCTTGACCGATAAAGCTGTGTCTTGTGTCTTTCCTACTATCTAATAGTGCATTGCTATTAATAGCTGAGTTTTTTAAAGCGGGTTTCTGGTATAATTTTTAGGAGTCAAAATAATCACTAAAAAAATTTCTGGATGTTTATGTTCCTAGGAAAAAATACTATTAAGTAGGGTTCTATAGTTGAAACGAAAAGTCGACTTTTCGACTTTTTGCATTTAGTTAAAAGTCGACTTTTAGACTTTTTGCATTTTATAAAAAGTCGATTTTTCGACTTTTCGACTTTTTTCATTTAATGAAAAGTCGAATTTTAGACTTTAGGACTTTTAGTATTTTATAAATAGTAGAATTTTTCCGACTTCTCGATTTTTTTCGACTTTTTGACTATTTTCGACTATTTTTTAGACTTTTTCGAGTTTTTTCCGATTATTTTAGAGTTTTTGACTTTTTTAAAATTTTCGACTATTTTTGACTTTTTTCTACTAATTTTGAGTTGTCGACTTTTTTCGATTTTTTCCGACTTTTTTCGACTTTTCGACTTTTGTTTACAAAGTCGACTTTTCGACTTTTTTCATAGACGATAGTCGAGTTATCGACTTTTTTGGAACAAAATAGTCGACTTCAACTTTTCGACTTTTTTCGAGAAAAAGTCGATTGTTCGATTATTCGAAAGTGGATTTATTGAACCCTACTATTAAGTCACTAATGGTCCAATTTTGTGCTTCTTTAAATGGAAAATTTCGGCTGAAAAGACTTATGTTCAGGAATTCAGTTTCTTTGTTCCTTTCGACTTTTTTCATTTAATAAAAGTCGAATTTTAGACTTAAGGACTTTTAGTGTTTTATAAATAGTCGAATTTTTCCGACTTCTCGATTTTTTTCGACTTTTTGACTATTTTCGACTATTTTTTGACTTTTTCGAGTTTTTCCGACTATTTTAGAGTTTTTGACTTTTTTTTTTAAATTTTCGACTATTTTTGACTATTTGAACGTCAGTCCACCGTTTCACTGTCCTCTCGTTTCATACTCTATATTCGTTCTATCAACTTTGTTTGTCCACTAAGAATACTTCACTCGAACTTATTTATTCTGGGATGGCTCTACTTCCAGCTCTTGTTGGGTTCACCCCTCGGATGTAAGTGGTTTTACTTACAGTTCTAATATTCTAATTGAGTACTCTCGTCCATCGATATTTTAAGTTGGGTCACTTAACATGAAATTGCCCTAAAATAAATCATTTGATATTCTGTTAAACTTTAAGTTTTTCATGATAGTAGCTGTACCTGAGCATCGAATTGAGGTAATCGCTTTCCAAGCCTCAATTATTTGGATTAATGACACCGTTTTTGCTGCATTGATCATTAATAGTTCTTGGCCTTGATTAGGATAAACGAACACTAGTTTAAATTTATAATCAAGATCGATCGAGTGCACGGGTTTAGAAGTGTTCGTATGACGGATCTTTCGCCGACAGTAAAAACAAACACTTTAATTACACTAACCTATTCTATTCGTCTTGTTCTCTATTTTTGTTATCATTATCCATTTGTCATTTATTATTGAGCATGAAGAAGAAACATGAGTAAATCCTTTCAATCGATCTCCAAGATATTAAACGAAATAAAATTATTTTAGGCAGAAGTTGGTCTAACCAATCTTTTTATACTTCTTCACTGATTACGAAACAAGATCGTTTAGATTATGCATTAAAGCTGTTGTTATCGGATTAATGCCATGTCAAGGTGATAGATTCAATCCGAATGTCTCACCAAATAACCTGGGCCCAAATTACGACATACGATATCGATCGAAATCTCAATAGAATCTAAATGGAGATTTCGATCGATATCGTAAGCCGTAATTTGGGCTCTGTATCGGTTCAAATTCTGGGCTATATTATTTCTCTTTAGGATAACATGAATAACAGTAATTTTAATTTAGAAATAAGAACATTTTTGTATAAAAAACTCACGTGATCATCGATTGTGCTAGTTTTCCAGATTATCAAATTACAGTTTTCCAGTCTTAAAATCATTTATGACTGAAGTTATTGATAATTAAGGAATTTGTTATTGATTTTAAATAAAATTCCACTTTTTAATGACAAATTTTACAGATCGAGCTATTTTTAAGCTTCTTTTTTTTAATTTGTATTTTTAAATTTTATACATTCTACCCAATAATCTCTGTTTATTATTATTTAAATATTTTTTCTTTTCTTTACAGTTTAAATATCAATTTAAAATACCAAGTATCCCCATAAAAATCTTAAGACTGTGAAGTAGCAAATTTATTTGATCCTTAAAGTATGCAACAATAAATGTCGTCATCATGACAACAGACGAAGTAATATTGAGGTGAGTTTAAAAAAAAACATACACTAATGCATAAACTAATATTAAGCACACATACAGGAAAATACACCACACTCTAACCAACAATATTCACATGACAAGACGACTAGAAAATGTTCATAAAATTAACAATTGAAAACTAAGAAATGAAAATGTTTGAATAATAAAAAAATGTGACTCTTCGAGCATTTACTGTATTTATTAGAAAGAAGAAAATAAGTTAAATATTTAAGTAGCAAGTCTGCTATAGAAAACTTTTAACAATGTTTAGGGTGTATATTTTCCTTTCCCAGGATGTCTTGCTATAGTCAAATGATTTTGTGGCAGGAAAATGAAAATTTAACTTCTTTAAAAAGGAGATCTTTTCCTCTTACTCTTGCTACAAATAAGTCTGTTACTTTAGTATCATTGTATTCCTTGATTACCCCCCCCCCCCCCATAAAATAAGAATAAGCTAGAATTTGACTACCCTTTACAACAAAAAGTATCTTCTTGTACAAATTGAAAATGTTGTAACTCTTCGTTATTTATTTGGCTGACATTATCCTTGGCAAACCACAAAAATTTAACTATAAGGCTGAATAGAAGAAGTATAATAGAAAATCTCATCTTTTTTCAATTGCAACCACATGTTCAACAAGGATGCACAAACATTTACTTAGTTACATTACTTGGCATCTCCTACACTTTCTCTTCATTTCGCTGAACTAATACAAAAGCAAACAATTGTTTCCCTTTCCTTGTGAAATGTTTGTCGTTGCCGTTGTTGTTGTTGCTGCCAATGAATGTAACCAAATATTGCTGATCTTTTGCTTGTTAAAGTTTCTTTATTTTCGTTTTTTTTTGTTCTGTTTTCTTTTACTAAATTGCAACAATTTGTTAACCTGACATCATCATTGTTGTCGATACTTGCAACGGCAGTATTGTTTAGTGGCAGGATGTTTTTACCACTTTCTGCTTACCCGCTTTTCAAGGCAGTTTCTTCTTGCAACTTTTCATATCTTTTATACTTTAGTTTCTTTTGTTGCTAAAACTATATATTTAACTCGTTGTTGTGCCAGTGCGGCAAAATTTTCTTTTCGTTTTTTTTTTTCTGGCGCTTCTTCATCTTGTTCTTATTTAAACAATGCGTCAATTGGGGCGTGTTGCATACAAAATACATTTAATTTGCTGACATTAAACTGACAACATTGCTCGTGATGACAAATTTTCACTTGAATTCCTCGTTTTTTTGCTAACAGTTTTAGCAGTTTGTCTTTGTTGGTTGGAGGTTGGTTGCAAGTGTTGAGATTTAATAGATAAATGACATGTTTTTAAAATCACAATTCATTTATAAATTGTTTTCTTTTTTCTGTGTGTGAATTGTTTTAACCAGCCAACAAGTATGAAGCTTAAATTGTTATTAATAGCTGAGTTGTTAAAGTGGTTTTTCGTTTTAATTTTTAGGACGCTAAATCAAGAAGTATAAAAACAAATTATATGTTTGTCCCTCTAGAAAAGAGGATGTGTGTTCCGTCAGATCATTAAGCTACTAGTGGAAAATGTTGGTTGAAAAGCCTTATGTTCAAGAAATCAGTTTTTTGGACGTGGTTCCTTAAAACTTTATTTCGATAAAAGTCTTGTAATGATATATAAAGTGTCGGTCCAGTGCTCTACTTACCCCGAACATATTTATTCTGAGATGGCTTTTCTTCCTGCTTTTGTTGGGTTCACCCCTCGGATTTCATTGATTTTATCTACAGCTCTAATTCTACAATTGAGTACTCTCATCCATCTATTTGATTCAGCCATTGATGTTCCCCACAGGTCTGACGTTTTCTCATTAGTGTGAAAATTAGTAATCACTCATTTAATTTGATTTGCCAAAAATCTGATATAATATGGAAAACCTTAGGTTAGGTTGAAAGTAGGTAATTTATTACGTCAGACTCCAAAAAATACTCCTAGACCGCTATCAGGCCTGTTGTGCGCTCATCTTAATGTAAAATGTTGGTGGAATAAAATATTGTAGCGATATATGAATGGAATTATCAATCAATGTACTGAAACTTACTTTTCTAGATGTAGTTACTGTATTTAATCAATGTTTTAATAAGGGTCTAAGGCCTCGATAAACAACTGGAATGTCTAGAGTACGCAGATGATGTTTGCTCTCACATGTTTGCTTTCACATAGCCACAGATATGATTATGACATAGCCTCTCATCTTAATAGAAAATGTTGGTGGAATAAAATGTTGTAGTAATATATTAGTGGAATTATCAATCAATGTTCCGAAACTTACTTTTCTAGATGTTTTTTTACTGTTTGTAATCAGTGTCTTTATAAGGGCGTAAGGCCTCAGTGAACAACTAGAATGTCTAGAGTACACAGGCCACATATGTATGTTGCTCTCTTGGTTACTAGATATGGAAGCTGGTTGATATATAGGCTGGCCTATGGATATGGAGGACACTAATACGGGAGTCTCTAGTAACGAATATCAAAGCGTTTAGAATGCTAAACTCAATATCAACTTAAGATCCACCATCATCTTTTCAAACACATAAGTAAAATTGTTCAACAACTGTGTCAAATCCGCACCTTTATACGATATTGAAATGTGAAACACCTTGCAATGGGATTTACACGTTGTGCAGCTTTTCGTAAATCAGGGTTTGCGCAGGATCTTATGGATATACTGGTCCGCAATAATATCGAAAGAACAGCTCTGCAGCAGACCTATACAAAGTCCAATAAAAAAATAGAGATGGATAGCTCATACGCTACACAGATGTCCTGGTGGTACTGCAAAAGCCGCCATCGACTAGACATTAGATATCAATGCGTGGAGAAGCGTTTGTCCACTTCATTTATAGAGACGACAACTTAAGAATGAAATATCATAAGGCGGTCTCAGTTGAAGGGTGATAAATCACCAGCAGATCTTGATGGAGCCAATTTGTGTTGACCCTTTGTTCATTATAGTAACCATAATAATCAGTGTTCCTGAGGAATGTAACGATTCCACGTCCAAACTCACCATTGAACGCTCCAAGTGGCCGTACATTTTTAATACAGCACTGTCGAACGATTTTGCATTCGTCAAGTTAACTTTCTCAAGCTACTCGAGTGGTTTGGTACCCATATGATGTAGAGCTTATGCTATTATCAGCTGATATCCAATTTTAACTTGTTATGATAACACGAACTTCCGCTGGTTTTGTGATTAGGAAAATCAGGGTTATCAGGGTTTCAACGTTGATCCTCAGACTCGTTTTGTCTTCTAATTTAGAGTCATCCGAGTAATAACAGGTTACCGCAAGGATTTGCTCTAATGTTCCACTTGACCATCAACTTCTACCTGGAACCAATTTCTCACAGTTTCTTACAAGTTACATATATTTCTCTTTGCGATCGTTAAGGTCAGGCGTTTGCATATAACTCTCCAGTATGTGTAGTATGTATTGAAGATGATGAAAGATCCTATCGTCTGTGATTGTGCATTTCGACCGAAGAAATGTCTAGCAATGTTCTAAAAGCTTTGACATAGTACTCCTGACATCACTTATGTACATTGGACTCCCAGTAGAATTCGATAGATCACTTAAATTTTAACCAAAAAACTATTTTCCTATAAAATACTTAAAATTTACAATTAAGGAAATAGTGAATACTTGCAATCTCTCCAAATTCCAATTGAGAAAATATCGGAAAAACTGTGTTAATTACAATTTTCACCAAGACATTTTTCATTTCATAATAAAACATTTGTATATTATTGCAATTTTAATAATTTGCGTTTTTCTCCCTTCTCCTTTTAGGCGCGACAAAGCCGCTGAAAATGGTGAAGAATTTCGTGAACCACCACCTCGAATACGAGGCCAAAGTACATATCTGGCGGTAAGTCATAAATTAAAATAATTTTTTTAAACATATAAGTTTAAATTCACTTTTATTACACCTCATCATCTATAGCAGCATCTTTGAAAGTATATAAAATATTCTCTAAAGACATTAAAGACAACATGTCTTTAAAATAATAAACATTCTTACAGCAAGTAATCATATAAAAGCACTACAAACTGCTTGCATACATTGTTTAAATATATTTTTTTTATACAAATATAAACAGAATTGTTTAAGTAGATTTATGGACTCGACATTTTAATAGACATTGTTGTGAACACTCTCAACGCGTTTAATGCGAACAAACTCCTCCACAACCACCTTCTTCCTCTACCTCTAGTGATAGCTAAAACATCATCTGCTAGTTCCTTACGTTAAACAGTGAGTGAAAACTTGTGTGTTGTGGAGGCCTCCTCTTGGTCAGCTCTTTAGTTATTGAGGTTGCATTTACAATTTTAAACAAAATTTCTGCGTTACTGGCTGTCATGTTTGCTAAAGAGTCTCTGTAGTATCTCGCCTTAGCTACTTAGAATTTCGCATGTTAGTTGAAATTAATCTTGTGGGACTTGAGGGGTTTCGGAGGAGCATACTCTTTCCTTTTTAAATCTTTACGACTTTATGCGTTTAGTATTTTTTTATTGTATTTAAGCACTTGATTTCTTTATGTTTTTTTTTTGTTGCGTTTTTTTTATAACAATATAATTTTGCTAAATTTAACTTTATTAAGATGTGAAAAATGTTTTTGTGCTGCTTTTAGCAATAAAGAAATTATTCTAATGTAGTTTATTTTTTGGAAGAGGTGGGCAATGATTTGTAGGATTAAGGGGCCCGAAAGTTATTTAAAAGTTTGTTCCTTAGTGAAGATATCTTCTTTAGCTTACAGCTCCGATTACAACTTTTTTAAACTGAAGATTCTTAAATAATGCTCAATTTTCTATAAAGAAATGATTTCTGTTTGAAAAACCTTAAGTATGCTGTAGATCCTTAAATGAAGCTCAAATTAAGGAAATAAAGAAAATTTGTGATTACTTTTTTTTTTACCAAATATAAATTTTTATATGAAACACCTAAAATTGATAGTAGGTCCTTATAATATTACTAATATAATTCTTTAGTTTTATAAAAAGTGTCGCTAAAGAATACCGATTGCTCACTGAATCTCATGGTGCTTCATCGATTTCAACGAAAGATGGAACTGATGATTTTGACAAGGAAAGCAACCATCGCTTATGGCAGCTAAACAAGTTTGAAGACTCAAAATTGAAGGGATTTTTCATTCATTCACAAGATGGGAAATTGGGAACATAACGAATTGAAGCTGTGAGATTTTGAGAAAGAATCCGAAACACTACTTGAACGCATTAAAAGAACTTCAATAATGCACCGAATCATTATTTGCACGATTGAAATTGATCCTTTACGATAACCCAAAGTGTAAGAGATAAGATACGAATCAACGCTAAAGCTAAGAATCCATAGCGCTAAGGTAATTATCTATATTTGGTGGGACTAAAAGGGTCGTATATATTATAAGCTGCTGAAATCTGACCAGACCACAACAGGGAACCTGTAGCGAATAAAACTGATTCTATTGGAGTTAGAAACGCTCTGAATATTCGTCTAGATAAGAAAGCGTTATATTCCATCATGACCATTCTAGGGCACACGTATTCTTACTAGTTAAAAACAACTTAAAAAGAAGAGGTTTGAAAGTTTTGCATCACCCTATAGTCCAGACCTTGCCCCCCTCGTCTACAATTTATTTATATCGATGCAGACTGCTCTCTCGAGTAGAAGCATCACTTCATAACAGGTTGATTCGTTTTTGGCCCCTAAAAATGGGCTGGTCTTTTGACGCGGAATCCATGTTGCCAGAAAGAAGGGGATTAGATTAGAGAGCCCTAAGCTCTTTTGTGCAGCTCATGGGTTCACCATAACAGGTTTAATTCACGTATGAAAATAACAGGTTTGATTGGTGAGGGGTTGAATATATCCTTCGGGGCTAGTGTTGCAGCACCTAAGATTCTTTATCGACGAGTCCTTAGTGTTGAATATGTGTTCTGAGGTTTCCTCCTGACTGCCACAAAATCTGCATAGATTCGATGGGGTGTTTGCTAGGATGAAATCTAAGACCACAGTGTCCAGTGAGTAGTCCCGTTAGTATTCTGAGATAACTTTTGTTAAGCGATAACAGCTTTTGGGATTTTCATCTTGAAAGCGTGATTAAGCTTAAGGATATTTTCCCATTGAGATTGCCTTCTGGAAGTTAGGACCACAAATGCCTGCTCCAGTATCACCATCTGTGTGTGCCATACTTGATCAGTATTCTGCTTCCACCATATCCGATTGGCCTATTAGTTCCTGTCAGGTATCATAACCTCGAAGGTACGTTCAAAAACCAATGTTGGTGACCCACAATCATGGACGCGCAAAGAAGGGGAAAGTTCATAGCTTACAATGGCCAATACTTTGCATTAATTTTTATTGCACTAATGTTTCAAATTAAAACAAAATTCCGCATTTGTAATTTATATATCCAATGTGATCGTTTGTAGATCATTCTATAGCGCACTAATTGTGAAAAGAGCGAAAATTCGCACGATCACTTATAATTTCCCTTAAAACGTAGTTTTTTATTAGAAATAGGCTAATGATCATTAAATGTCGATCCAATCGAGAAAATATAGATCATGCTGATATCCATTAAAACTGAAGTTCTGATTGAAATATCTAAATAATGTCCCAATTAAAAAAACATCGCAAAAGTGTGATAAAAAATCGGCATTTGTATGTTATACATACAATGTGATAGGCTAGAGATCCGTCAATAATGCTTTAAAACCATCAAAATTGGATTTTTATAAATCGATCAAATTGAGAAGATAGATCGAGGAATCAGCGATCACTCATATTTCCATTAAAACGGGATTTTTGTTTGAAATAGCTAAAATCAGCTGTAGACTTTTAAATAATGTCCACAATTAGAATATAGCGAATATCTGTGATCAGTTAAACTTTCCCAAAGCAATTTTTATAGGAAAACTTAAAACCGGTCGTGGATAGTGAAAACAGGTGATCGTTCAAATTTCCCCTCAAAATCGATTTTTATATAAGGAACCTTAAATCGGCCGTAAATTTACATACTGAAGGAAGTATTTTCTTTGTTCTGGTCCTTCAAACAATGATCAATGATAAATTTACAAGGGCCTTTTACTGCCCACTACTGTAGCATACATTTAAGTAACATCATTCTTGTTATAATTTGTTTTTCTATTTGAACTTAAACAATCTAAAAGGAAAAACCAGAGCACGTAAACAACTCATAAACTAATAATTCACATTCAACAGCCAGCAAAACAAGAACCGACCCTGACATGAAACCACGCACAAATAAAGCTCAAACGTTTATAATCATTTGAATAAAAACTGAAAAGAAAACAAATCATTGTTAAAATAACTACAAGCTAAATAAAAATAAAACAAATTAAATACTTACTACAAAAACATTTTAAAGTCTCCTCAAGGAATACATAGTTAACGTAGATCTTCCTCAAAATTTCTTAATTCAACATTTTATTTAGCATTTCGGTAGAAAAACTCCATCCATTACACATGATTACATTAGAGTCTAATGAAAGCTAAATGCAACAGAAGAGATGAAAAAATATCTAAACAAAATAAATGTAGAAATATAAATATTAAAAAAAATTACCTCTGGGCACAGTTAATTTTTTTCACCCTCCACCAGATTATGATGATGATGCCGATTGTTTATTTAAGAAGAGTGGAACTAACCAACCAACAATTTATGATGCCACGGCCTAAACCAACAATCATTGGAACATGCATCATGGTACTCACTGTTAAATTGTAATGTTTATTTCTTCTTGTCCAATTGGGTAATTTGGAAAAAAAACTACAACAACAGAAACTGTCATTTATTTTCATAATTTTTCATATTAATTTGCGAAATCACCTTAGGGGGTCCAATGATCTTCTATTTAACAACATTTCATTGTTGTTGTTATTTGTGTTGTTTTGTTTTTTATGGATTTTGAATGCGAGAATTTAACTGACACTTGACTCTT
The DNA here is from genome assembly GCF_015586225.1 of Lucilia sericata. Lineage (NCBI taxonomy): Eukaryota > Metazoa > Arthropoda > Insecta > Diptera > Calliphoridae > Lucilia > Lucilia sericata. The sequence continues at coordinate 181,182 of NW_023994975.1, forward strand.
GTCAAACAATTTAAACTTTATTTTATACAATTCGTACGTGCAACATGCTTTTTAGTTTTGTGCGCTAAAGATATAATTTGATGGGTTAAGAATTGAGGAGTATTTAAAAAAAAAGATAATCAAACATGTTACCGATTAGAGGTTTTATATCCAAATTTTGTTGGGAAATAATCGGAATTTCCTGAATTGGTGAGTTAGTTTAAGGATATTTGTTCAAGTTTAGGAACGCGAAATATTTTTCCATCTTTCTAGTAGCATATGGATTCTGAGCCAAAAGAACTACTAATATTTTGAGGCCATGAACGAAACGAGTAAATTTCGATTACCTTATTCTTATGAGAACCGTATACCAAAGCAAATAGATGTCGGACGGGGCAAGAATTAGACTGGATAAGGCCTATTTGGCCTATTCACGGTGGTCTCTTTCAACCACAGTGTGAGATCTTGCAACGACTCACCACCGCCCAATTGTGCTTCTTACATGCAAGTGGCAATTTAACTATATGGAATTTCCGGTCCAGTATACGTGCACTTTGCTCAAGTACTCGAGCTATCTAATCTCTTGCCATAGTAGTTACGTTGGAGAATCACAGGTCTCATGAGTCAAGCTCAATCTAACCACGACAAAGGTTAGAGTCGATATCAGAACGTCAGGTGAAAACACCCTATTAAGGTAATGAGGAGTGCTCTGTCCCTAACAACATTCTCATCATCTATCAAATTATGTGGTGCTCTGGTTTGACCCCATGTCAAATCATCCAAGGACTAGCCAGGGAGTGAAATGTCATCACCAGTTTATAGTCCCGGCGGACAAGAGGTACTGGGAGCACCTCTCCACCCCTGGATAGCAATACACCAAAATGAGGGTCTTTCATTAAGGAAACATGCCCGGGGGTGGATAAAGCGAGTGACTCATCATTTCCCATTTATCAGGCAACATAAAGATTCCACGCCAAAACAACTGCTTATATTTTGAAACCAATAACGTATAATGCCAATTCGTATACCCGGTTTTAAAGTAACGTACCTTAGAGAGAGCGTAATCCATCAATTAAAACAACGGACAAAGGCAATACTTCCCAATTACTTCTTTCTAATGAGATATCAACAGGTATTGCAACATGTGTCCGAACTTTGTCCTGAGGAAAACTTTCATTTCTGGCCGCCTATTCTGGACGTTTTTCGGTCAATGTGCGCTTTAAAGGAATTAGTTGCAAATTTCCCAACCACTTCTTTCTAATTAGATATCCGGTTTCTCCCGTTTGGATCCTGCTTCTCGTTTTAAAATAACTATTTGATTTGCTCCCAATGATTTTGCAAGCTCTTCTTGTATTTGACAACAATCTTTAGAGAGTAACGTCTGCATTTCTTGGTCTTCAAACTTTTAAAGTAAAAACCACTTCTCGCAAGTTAAAACCGATGGAACACATTCAGCATAACCTTCGGTGAAGTGTGCTTCAAAGGCACTTTTTGATCAAATGAAATAAGTGAAAACTTTGGTGAAGATTCGAATAGTTGGTCTCCAAAGCTTTGGATTATCGTAATAGATCTATTTTTCATCGCAAGTACTGATTCGGTGTAAAAATTCTTTTCTTTTTTTGCGTTCAAACAGCATGTCGGACATTCATAATTGTCTTTTAAGGTCTCACGTCTTCAATTCGATTCGACTAGTTGGCCGGGCTTGTTATGATTGCCCGACAGCGATCAAGCAGCATTTCGGACATGCATTATCATCTTTTAAGGTCTCTTGGCTTTAATTAGTATGATCCCCAAATTTTCTGCTTTTATATGAGTCCCGTTGTCCCGCAAATGTTTTGAAAACGATGATAATGACTTTGCAAGTTCTTGTTCAGTTTGTTAACCATCCTCAATTTGCTAACCATTCAATTCCTTGTTTTTCGCTCAAATCATCTCTCATACATTGAAACCAATATATCACAATCTCCATAAACTTAAATATGCAATCGGCGTATTTCAGTAGCACTCTTTTGACACCGATAAAACACATTGTTATGCTTCGGAGGCACTTTTTTCTCATATGATTATTTATTGGCACAACATTCAGGATCTCTATACGCTAACGCTTCCCTCGAAATTTTAAGTGATCACAGATTTTTTCAATTGACACCATTTTAAAACCCAATTTAAGGATTTTAGGATTTTCATTAAAAATCCCTTTTTGAAAATTAAAGTTATTTCAGATTTTCGTTGACTGTCGCCTAACGCTTTCAATGTGTTGTCTGCCAGCAAACTTTAGTTTTTTTCTGCTGGATTTATCTCATCTTTAAGATTTATACAAAACGTATTTAACTGGCGTTGTTTTAGTCTTTTTTATTCTTTATTTACTGGCTGCCACTAGCGCCGAAGTTGCAAGTTACTGCCCCTCTTTTACGTTGTTGCATGGTCGTGTATGGTGAGATGTAAACACGCTAATAAATTTATTACCACATGCAATGCTGCGTTGTTTTTTTTTTGTGGCAACTAAATATTTTTTTATTTATATGTTTTTTGCAAAATGCATCAAGAATCATTTTATTTTTTACGCTGAGAATTTAAATTATTTTGCATTTAAAATTTTTTCAGATTGTCATTATCTTATATATTGTCTTTAGTTTTATTTTTTGTTTTGTCTTTATATGGCAGTGATGTATTTACCGCTGCAACAAGG